>NC_069503.1:92450425-92574504 GCF_027579735.1 Bombina bombina
TCTGAAGTTTACCTCTCCTCAGATGGCCGAGAAACAGCAATATGATCTTAACTACTCCGGCTAAAATCATAGTAGAAAACTCTGGTAGATTCTTCTTCAAACTCTACCAGAGAAGTAATAACACAGCTCCGGTGCTATTATAAAATAACAAACTTTTGATTGAAGTAATAAAACTAAGTATAATCACCATAGTCCTCTCACACATCCTATCTAGTCGTTGGGTGCAAGAGAATGACTGGGAGTGACGTAGAGGGGAGGAGCTATATGCAGCTCTGCTGGGTGAATCCTCTTGCACTTCCTGTTGGGGAGGAGTAATATCCCAGAAGTAATGATGACCCGTGGACTGATCACACTTAACAGAAGAAACACACAGGGCCAGATGGGTCAGTAAAGTGAGTCACTGTGCCCTGACTCTGATATAATGTCACATTCAGCACTGACACAGGGACTGGTTCTGTCACACACTTTACTGACAGAGCCAGATAGTGTTACTGAGAACAAGCAGAGATCACAGAAGGTAGGAAATACACACAGTGCCAGATGGGACCAGTAAAGTGAGTCACTGTGCCCTGACACTGATATAATGTCACATTCAGGCTGACACAGGGAATGGTTCTGTCACCCACTTTACTGACAGAGCCTGGAGAGTGTTACTGAGAACAAGCAGAGGACACAGACAGAGGTAGGAAATACACACTGGGCCAGATGGGTCAGGTAAGTGAGTCACTGTGCCCTGACGCTGAATAATGTCACATTCAGCACTGACACAGGGATCTGGTTCTGTCACACCACTTTACTGACAGAGCCAGGAGAGTGTTACTGAGAACAAGCAGAGACACAGACAGAAGGTAGGAAATACACCACAGGGCCAGATGGTCAGTAAAGTGAGTCACCGTGCCCAGACACTGATATAATGTCACATTCAGCGCTGACACAGGGACTGGTTCTGTCACACACTTTACTGACAGAGCTAGGAGAGTGTTACTGAGAACAAGCAGAGACACAGAAGGTAGGAAATACACACAGGGCCAGATGGGTCAGTAAAGTGAGTCACTGTGCCCTGACACTGATATAATGTCACATTCAGATCTGACACAGGAATGGTTCCTGTCACACTCTTTACTGACAGAGCCAGGAGAGTGTTACTGAGAACAAGCAGAGACACAGAAGGTAGGAAATACACCACCAGGGCCAGATGGGTCAGTAAAGTGAGTCACTGTGCCCTGACACTGATAGAAATGTCACATTCAGCGCTGACACAGGGACTGGTTCTGTCACACACTTTACTGACAGAGCCAGGAGAGTGTTACTGAGAACAAGCAGAGACACAGACAGAAGGTAGGAAATACACACAGGGCCAGATGGGTCAGTAAAGTGAGTCACTGTGCCCTGACGCTGATATAATGTCACATTCAGCGCTGACACAGGGACTGGTTCTGTCACACACTTTACTGACAGAGCAGGAGAGTGTTACTGAGAACAAGCAGAGACACAGACAGAAGGTAGGAAATACACACAGGGCCAGATGGGTCAGTAAAGTGAGTCACTGTGCCCTGACACTGATATAATGTCACATTCAGCGCTGACACAGGGACTGGTTCTGTCACACACTTTACTGACAGAGCCAGGAGAGTGTTACTGAGAACAAGCAGAGACACAGACAGAAGGTAGGAAATACACACAGGGCCAGATGGGTCAGTAAAGTGAGTCACTGTGCCCTGACACTGATATAATGTCACATTCAGCGCTGACACAGGGACTGGTTCTGTCACACACTTTACTGACAGAGCCAGGAGAGTGTTACTGAGAACAAGCAGAGACACAGACAGAAGGTAGGAAATACACACAGGGCCAGATGGGTCAGTAAAGTGAGTCACTGTGCCCTGACACTGATATAATGTCACATTCAGCACTGACACAGGGACTGGTTCTGTCACACACTTTACTGACAGAGCCAGGAGAGTGTTACTGAGAACAAGCAGAGACACAGACAGAAGGTAGGAAATACACACAGGGCCAGATGGGTCAGTAAAGTGAGTCACTGTGCCCTGACACTGATATAATGTCACATTCAGCGCTGACACAGGGACTGGTTCTGTCACACACTTTACTGACAGAGCCAGGATAGTGTTACTGAGAACAAGCAGAGACACAGACAGAAGGTAGGAAATACACACAGGGCCAGATGGGTCAGTAAAGTGAGTCACTGTGCCCTGACACTGATATAATGTCACATTCAGCGCTGACACAGGGACTGGTTCTGTCACACACTTTACTGACAGAGCCAGGAGAGTGTTACTGAGAACAAGCAGAGACAGACAGAAGGTAGGAAATACACACAGGGCCAGATGGGTCAGTAAAGTGAGTCACTGTGCCCTGACACTGATATAATGTCACATTCAGCGCTGACACAGGGACTGGTTCTGTCACACACTTTACTGACAGAGCCAGGAGAGTGTTACTGAGAACAAGCAGAGACACAGACAGAAGTAAGAAATACACACAGGACAGATTGGTCGTAAAAGTGAGTCCACTGTGCCCTGGCACTGATATAATGTCACATTCAGCGCTGACACAGGGACTGGTTCTGTCCAACACACACTTTACTGACAGAAGCCAGGAAAGGTTTACTGAGAACAAGCAGAATACACAGACAGAAGGTAGGAAATACACACAAGGGCCAGAATGGGACAGTATAAAGTGAGTCACTGTGCCCTTACAACAGATATAATATCACATTAGCGCTGGACACAGGGACTGGTTCTGTCACACACTTTACTGACAGAGCAGGAGAGTGTAAACTGAGAACAAGCAGAACCCCAGACAGAAGTTAGGAAATACACACAGGGCAGATGGGTCAGTAAAGTTGAGTCAACTTGTGCCCTGACACTGAATCATAGTCACCTTTAGCGCTGACACAAGGGACTGGTTCTGCTCACACACTTTACTGACAAGAGCCAGGATAGTGTTACTGAGAAACAAGCAGAGACACAGACAGAAGGTAGGAAATACACACAGGGCCAGATGGGTCAGTAAAGTGAGTCACTGTGCCCTGACACTGATATAATGTCACATTCAGCGCTGACACAGGGACTGGTTCTGTCACACACTTTACTGACAGAGCCAGGAGAGTGTTACTGAGAACAAGCAGAGACACAGACAGAGGGTAGGAAATACACACAGGGCCAGATGGGTCAGTAAAGTGAGTCACTGTGCCCTGACACTGATATAATGTCACATTCAGCACTGACACAGGGACTGGTTCTGTCACACACTTTACTGACAGAGCCAGGAGAGTGTTACTGAGAACAAGCAGAGACACAGACAGAAGGTAGGAAATACACACAGGGCCAGATGGGTCAGTAAAGTGAGTCACTGTGCCCTGACACTGATATAATGTCACATTCAGCGCTGACACAGGGACTGGTTCTGTCACACACTTTACTGACAGAGCTAGGAGAGTGTTACTGAGAACAAGCAGAGACACAGACAGAAGGTAGGAAATACACACAGGGCCAGATGGGTCAGTAAAGTGAGTCACTGTGCCCTGACACTGATATAATGTCACATTCAGCGCTGACACAGGGACTGGTTCTGTCACACACTTTACTGACAGAGCCAGGAGAGTGTTACTGAGAACAAGCAGAGACACAGACAGAAGGTAGGAAATACACACAGGGCCAGATGGGTCAGTAAAGTGAGTCACTGTGCCCTGACGCTGATATAATGTCACATTCAGCGCTGACACAGGGACTGGTTCTGTCACACACTTTACTGACAGAGCCAGGAGAGTGTTACTGAGAACAAGCAGAGACACAGACAGAAGGTAGGAAATACACACAGGGCCAGATGGGTCAGTAAAGTGAGTCACTGTGCCCTGACACTGATATAATGTCACATTCAGCACCTGACACAGGGACTGGTTCTGTCACACACTTTACTGACAGAGCCAGGAGAGTGTTACTGAGAACAAGCAGAGACACAGACAGAAGGTAGGAAATACACACAGGGCCAGATGGGTCAGTAAAGTGAGTCACTGTGCCCTGACACTGATATAATGTCACATTCAGCGCTGACACAGGGACTGGTTCTGTCACACACTTTACTGACAGAGCCAGGAGAGTGTTACTGAGAACAAGCAGAGACACAGACAGAAGGTAGGAAATACACACAGGGCCAGATGGGTCAGTAAAGTGAGTCACTGTGCCCTGACACTGATATAATGTCACATTCAGCGCTGACACAGGGACTGGTTCTGTCACACACTTTACTGACAGAGCCAGGAGAGTGTTACTGAGAACAAGCAGAGACACAGACAGAAGGTAGGAAATACACACAGGGCCAGATGGGTCAGTAAAGTGAGTCACTGTGCCCTGACACTGATATAATGTCACATTCAGCGCTGACACAGGGACTGGTTCTGTCACACACTTTACTGACAGAGCCAGGATAGTGTTACTGAGAACAAGCAGAGACACAGACAGAAGGTAGGAAATACACACAGGGCCAGATGGGTCAGTAAAGTGAGTCACTGTGCCCTGACACTGATATAATGTCACATTCAGCGCTGACACAGGGACTGGTTCTGTCACACACTTTACTGACAGAGCCAGGAGAGTGTTACTGAGAACAAGCAGAGACACAGACAGAAGGTAGGAAATACACACAGGGCCAGATGGGTCAGTAAAGTGAGTCACTGTGCCCTGACACTGATATAATGTCACATTCAGCGCTGACACAGGGACTGGTTCTGTCACACACTTTACTGACAGAGCCAGGAGAGTGTTACTGAGAACAAGCAGAGACACAGACAGAAGGTAGGAAATACACACAGGGCCAGATGGGTCAGTAAAGTGAGTCACTGTGCCCTGACACTGATATAATGTCACATTCAGCGCTGACACAGGGACTGGTTCTGTCACACACTTTACTGACAGAGCCAGGAGAGTGTTACTGAGAACAAGCAGAGACACAGACAGAAGGTAGGAAATACACACAGGGCCAGATGGGTCAGTAAAGTGAGTCACTGTGCCCTGACACTGATATAATGTCACATTCAGCGCTGACACAGGGACTGGTTCTGTCACACACTTTACTGACAGAGCCAGGATAGTGTTACTGAGAACAAGCAGAGACACAGACAGAAGGTAGGAAATACACACAGGGCCAGATGGGTCAGTAAAGTGAGTCACTGTGCCCTGACACTGATATAATGTCACATTCAGCGCTGACACAGGGACTGGTTCTGTCACACACTTTACTGACAGAGCCAGGAGAGTGTTACTGAGAACAAGCAGAGACACAGACAGAAGGTAGGAAATACACACAGGGCCAGATGGGTCAGTAAAGTGAGTCACTGTGCCCTGACACTGATATAATGTCACATTCAGCGCTGACACAGGGACTGGTTCTGTCACACACTTTACTGACAGAGCCAGGAGAGTGTTACTGAGAACAAGCAGAGACACAGACAGAAGGTAGGAAATACACACAGGGCCAGATGGGTCAGTAAAGTGAGTCACTGTGCCCTGACACTGATATAATGTCACATTCAGCGCTGACACAGGGACTGGTTCTGTCACACACTTTACTGACAGAGCCAGGATAGTGTTACTGAGAACAAGCAGAGACACAGACAGAAGGTAGGAAATACACACAGGGCCAGATGGGTCAGTAAAGTGAGTCACTGTGCCCTGACACTGATATAATGTCACATTCAGCGCTGACACAGGGACTGGTTCTGTCACACACTTTACTGACAGAGCCAGGATAGTGTTACTGAGAACAAGCAGAGACACAGACAGAAGGTAGGAAATACACACAGGGCCAGATGGGTCAGTAAAGTGAGTCACTGTGCCCTGACACTGATATAATGTCACATTCAGCGCTGACACAGGGACTGGTTCTGTCACACACTTTACTGACAGAGCCAGGATAGTGTTACTGAGAACAAGCAGAGACACAGACAGAAGGTAGGAAATACACACAGGGCCAGATGGGTCAGTAAAGTGAGTCACTGTGCCCTGACACTGATATAATGTCACATTCAGCGCTGACACAGGGACTGGTTCTGTCACACACTTTACTGACAGAGCCAGGAGAGTGTTACTGAGAACAAGCAGAGACACAGACAGAAGGTAGGAAATACACACAGGGCCAGATGGGTCAGTAAAGTGAGTCACTGTGCCCTGACACTGATATAATGTCACATTCAGCGCTGACACAGGGACTGGTTCTGTCACACACTTTACTGACAGAGCCAGGAGAGTGTTACTGAGAACAAGCAGAGACACAGACAGAAGGTAGGAAATACACACAGGGCCAGATGGGTCAGTAAAGTGAGTCACTGTGCCCTGACACTGATATAATGTCACATTCAGCTCTGACACAGGGACTGGTTCTGTCACACACTTTACTGACAGAGCCAGGAGAGTGTTACTGAGAACAAGCAGAGACACAGACAGAAGGTAGGAAATACACACAGGGCCAGATGGGTCAGTAAAGTGAGTCACTGTGCCCTGACACTGATATAATGTCACATTCAGCGCTGACACAGGGACTGGTTCTGTCACACACTTTACTGACAGAGCCAGGATAGTGTTACTGAGAACAAGCAGAGACACAGACAGAAGGTAGGAAATACACACAGGGCCAGATGGGTCAGTAAAGTGAGTCACTGTGCCCTGACACTGATATAATGTCACATTCAGCGCTGACACAGGGACTGGTTCTGTCACACACTTTACTGACAGAGCCAGGAGAGTGTTACTGAGAACAAGCAGAGACACAGACAGAAGGTAGGAAATACACACAGGGCCAGATGGGTCAGTAAAGTGAGTCACTGTGCCCTGACGCTGATATAATGTCACATTCAGCGCTGACACAGGGACTGGTTCTGTCACACACTTTACTGACAGAGCCAGGAGAGTGTTACTGAGAACAAGCAGAGACACAGACAGAAGGTAGGAAATACACACAGGGCCAGATGGGTCAGTAAAGTGAGTCACTGTGCCCTGACACTGATATAATGTCACATTCAGCGCTGACACAGGGACTGGTTCTGTCACACACTTTACTGACAGAGCCAGGAGAGTGTTACTGAGAACAAGCAGAGACACAGACAGAAGGTAGGAAATACACACAGGGCCAGATGGGTCAGTAAAGTGAGTCACTGTGCCCTGACACTGATATAATGTCACATTCAGCGCTGACACAGGGACTGGTTCTGTCACACTTTACTGACAGAGCCAGGATAGTGTTACTGAGAACAAGCAGAGACACAGACAGAAGGTAGGAAATACACACAGGGCCAGATGGGTCAGTAAAGTGAGTCACTGTGCCCTGACACTGATATAATGTCACATTCAGCGCTGACACAGGGACTGGTTCTGTCACACACTTTACTGACAGAGCCAGGATAGTGTTACTGAGAACAAGCAGAGACACAGACAGAAGGTAGGAAATACACACAGGGCCAGATGGGTCAGTAAAGTGAGTCACTGTGCCCTGACACTGATATAATGTCACATTCAGCGCTGACACAGGGACTGGTTCTGTCACACACTTTACTGACAGAGCCAGGATAGTGTTACTGAGAACAAGCAGAGACACAGACAGAAGGTAGGAAATACACACAGGGCCAGATGGGTCAGTAAAGTGAGTCACTGTGCCCTGACACTGATATAATGTCACATTCAGCGCTGACACAGGGACTGGTTCTGTCACACACTTTACTGACAGAGCCAGGAGAGTGTTACTGAGAACAAGCAGAGACACAGACAGAAGGTAGGAAATACACACAGGCCAGATGGGTCAGTAAAGTGAGTCACTGTGCCCTGACACTGATATAATGTCACATTCAGCGCTGACACAGGGACTGGTTCTGTCACACACTTTACTGACAGAGCCAGGAGAGTGTTACTGAGAACAAGCAGAGACACAGACAGAAGGTAGGAAATACACACAGGGCCAGATGGGTCAGTAAAGTGAGTCACTGTGCCCTGACACTGATATAATGTCACATTCAGCGCTGACACAGGGACTGGTTCTGTCACACACTTTTACTGACAGAGCCAGGAGAGTGTTACTGAGAACAAGCAGAGACACAGACAGAAGGTAGGAAATACACACAGGGCCAGATGGGTCAGTAAAGTGAGTCACTGTGCCCTGACACTGATATAATGTCACATTCAGCGCTGACACAGGGACTGGTTCTGTCACACACTTTACTGACAGAGCCAGGAGAGTGTTACTGAGAACAAGCAGAGACACAGACAGAAGGTAGGAAATACACACAGGGCCAGATGGGTCAGTAAAGTGAGTCACTGTGCCCTGACACTGCTATAATGTCACATTCAGCGCTGACACAGGGACTGGTTATGTCACACTTTACTGACAGAGCCAGGAGAGTGTTACTGAGAACAAGCAGAGACACAGACAGAAGGTAGGAAATACACACAGGGCCAGATGGGTCAGTAAAGTGAGTCACTGTGCCCTGACGCTGATATAATGTCACATTCAGTGCTGACACAGGGACAGGTTCTGTCACACACTTTACTGACAGAGCCAGGAGAGTGTTACTGAGGACAAGCAGAGACACAGAAGGTAGGAAATACACACAGGGCCAGATGGGTCAGTAAAGTGAGTCACTGTGCCCTGACACTGCTATAATGTCACATTCAGCGCTCACCTCTCCGCTCAGCCGGTGATTGCTGCTGTGGGAGGGCCTCTTCTTCACAATGGTGTATTCCTATAATATGTATGAGAGAAATCATCAGACACCATTTGCCTGGACTAACAAGTTCTTCTTCACGTCTCTTGATCATCACAACACAAATAAATAAATAAAATATAGTGGATAATGTTGTGGGGCCTCTATGGATAAAAGCTGCTAAAGACTGAGGACATAAGCTCAGACATTGCTGGAACATTTGAGAGGGTCTGATGGGACGGGGGAAGCTGAGCCATTGGTTTAAAGGAGGTTCCTTCGGTGCTGGGGTCCCTTGGGTATTAAAGTGAAGGTAAACTTTGATGAATGAAAGTCAGTTTTTTAAAAATACTGTACTGTTAAAAACAGGGGCACTTTCATTCATCAAAGTTACCAAAACAGCCGTTTTGATTAAAAAGCTGAAGTTAGGATTAGTGAGATAATCTGGGTGAGATAAAGTTAGGGTTAGTGAGATAGTCTGGGTGAGCTGAAGTTAGGGTTAGTGAGATGGTCTGGGTGAGATAAAATTAGGGTTAGTGAGATGGTCTGGGTGAGCTGAAGTTAGGGTTAGTGAGATAGGTCTGTTAGAGCTGAAGTTAGGGTTAGTGAGATAGGTCTGGGTGAGCTGAGGTTAGGGTTAGTGAGATGGTCTGTGTGAGCTGAAGTTAGGGTTAGTGAGATAGTCTGGGTGAGCTGAAGTAAGGGTTAGTGAGATGGTCTGTGTGAGATAAAGTTAGGGTTAGTGAGATAGTCTGGGTGAGCTGAAGTTAGGGTTAGTGAGATGGTCTGGGTGAGCTGAAGTAAGGGTTAGTGAGATGGTCTGGGTGAGATGAGGTTAGGGTTAGTGAGATGGTCTGGGTGAGCTGAAGTAAGGGTTAGTGAGATGGTCTGGGTGAGATGAGGTTAGGGTTAGTGAGGTGGTCTGGGTGAGCTGAAGTTAGGGTTAGTGAGATGGTCTTGGTGTGATAAAGTTAGGGTTAGTGAGATGGTCTGTGTGAGCTGAAGTTAGGGTTAGTGAGATGGTCTGGGTGAGCTGAAGTAAGGGTTAGTGAGATAGTCTGTGTGAGCTGAAGTTAGGGTTAGTGAGATGGTCTGGGTGAGCTGAGGTTAGGGTTAGTGAGATGGTCTGGGTGAGCTGAAGTAAGGGTTAGTGAGATGGTCTGGGTGAGCTGAAGTAAGGGTTAGTGAGATAGTCTGTGTGAGCTGAAGTTAAGGTTAGTGAGATG
Source organism: Bombina bombina (assembly GCF_027579735.1). Classification (NCBI taxonomy): domain Eukaryota; kingdom Metazoa; phylum Chordata; class Amphibia; order Anura; family Bombinatoridae; genus Bombina; species Bombina bombina. The sequence goes on from NC_069503.1 coordinate 92,460,359, forward strand.
GTCTGGGTGAGCTGAAGTTAGGGTTAGTGAGATGGTCTGGGTGAGCTGAAGTTAGGGTTAGTGAGATGGTCTGGGTGAGCTGAAGTTAGGGTTAGTGAGATGGTCTGTGTGAGCTGAAGTTAGGGTTAGTGAGATGGTCTGGGTGAGCTGAAGTAAGGGTTAGTGAGATAGTCTGTGTGAGCTGAAGTTAGGGTTAGTGAGATGGTCTGGGTGAGCTGAGGTTAGGGTTAGTGAGATGGTCTGGGTGAGCTGAAGTAAGGGTTAGTGAGATGGTCTGGGTGAGCTGAAGTAAGGGTTAGTGAGATAGTCTGTGTGAGCTGAAGTTAAGGTTAGTGAGATGGTCTGGGTGAGCTGAAGTTAGGGTTAGTGAGATAGTCTGTGTGAGCTGAAGTTAGGGTTAGTGAGATAGTCTGGGTGAGCTGAAGTAAGGGTTAGTGAGATGGTCTGTGTGAGATAAAGTTAGGGTTAGTGAGATAGTCTGGGTGAGCTGAAGTTAGGGTTAGTGAGATGGTCTGGGTGAGCTGAAGTAAGGGTTAGTGAGATGGTCTGGGTGAGATGAGGTTAGGGTTAGTGAGATGGTCTGGGTGAGCTGAAGTAAGGGTTAGTGAGATGGTCTGGGTGAGATGAGGTTAGGGTTAGTGAGGTGGTCTGGGTGAGCTGAAGTTAGGGTTAGTGAGATGGTCTTGGTGTGATAAAGTTAGGGTTAGTGAGATGGTCTGTGTGAGCTGAAGTTAGGGTAAGTGAGAAGGTCTGGGTGAGCTGAAGTTAGGGTTAGTGAGAAGGTCTGGGTGAGCTGAAGTTAGGGTTAGTGAGATAGGTCTGGTGTATCAGAAGCAGCACAGTAAATAGGACCAGTGTCACATGGTATTACCCAGCAGCTAGCAGCTCTCACCTCTCCGGTCAGCATGCAGATTATGCCCAGCGCCTGACTCAGGAACTGTTCTGCTATCTGCTTTCTGTATGTGTTCATCTTGTTCTTTGTCATTGACCGAGTCAGATGCTATAAATGTGACACCTGTGAGAAGAAAGAAATACGGCAACGTGAGAGATCAGAAATAATCAGAGCTCTTCCTGTATTTTTATTATGGTAAAGAGATGATTATGTGATACTAAACATATTTATTTCACTTATACACAATCTAATACTACACGTGACCAGCTGCATGTAGAGCAGATAACATATAAAGTGATAACATGTGACAATCTTTATATAGCAGGTTTGTAAACATTATGGGGTGACACATTTATTTAATATTAGTATCGTGAGGAGCAAGAGAAAGGGGCTGTATACAGGAATCTGCAGAGTTATCTGATAAATCAGGAAACAAATGTAAAATACTAAGTGCCACAGGTCCCTGGTTACCAGTCATCCAGTAATTATGAGATTATCCCAAACTGGTAGCTCTGTCCTGCTGCCCCTCAGTTCTTCATCTGCGGTTTATGCTCAAACCAGAGTCTGCACCGAATTACATAACCCCTATATTACCTTGCTCATAGGATACAATTACAGATTATAGGAGGCTGCTTAAGTGAGGACACAACAAATACTGGGCACCAAGTAAGTATCTGCACTACTCTATGTGCTGTAAGACTGGTCCTTATACCTACTACCCACTGAACAGCTGTGCTTCATATAATTATATATATTGTATTACTCTGCGATGTGGCTTCCTCTTCATATTTAGTTAAATGGCTTCATGTCACCCCTTACTTTTCACCTCTCTTAACACCATTAAGATAATCATAAATGGTCAATTATAGCAACAGTAATAATAATAATAATAATAATATCTATAGCAATAACAAACACATTTTTTAACAAACTTTTCCCCAGTTATGTCACAACCTGTATGAGGCACCATGCAGACTGACTTCCTGTGACCCCATCACATACACAAGTGAAAAGCATAATTTATGTAAGAACTTACCTGATAAATTAATTTCTTTCATGGTGGCGAGAGTCCATGAGTTGTTACGTATGGGATATACATTCCTACCAGGAGGAGGCAAAGCTCCAAAACCTCAAAGCCTATAAATACCCCACCCACCTCACTCATATCTCAGTTTATCGTATAGCCAAGAAGTGAGGTGTTTAAAAGGAGTAAAAAAAGCCACACAAAAAAAGGAGGTACAGGAAAAAAGATGTGCAATTTAAACAAATTTTAACCCATAAAAGGGTGGGGCCTCGTGGACTCTCGCCATCATGAAAGAAATTAATTTATCAGGTAAGTTCTTACATAAATTATGTTTTCTTTCATATAGGTGGCGAGAGTCCATGAGTTATGATGTATGGGATATAATACCCAAGATGTGGAAGTCCACGACTAACAATATAAAGGGAGGGATAAAATAAAAACAGCTTTTTTTCGCCGAGAAATTAAATCCAAAAAATTTAATATTTTAAGATCAAAATATATAGGCACCAGTATTAAATAGTGGCAACTGCCTGAAGAACCTTTCTACCAAAAGCTGTTTCGGAAGAGGCTAAATCATCAAAATGGTAAAAATTGGTAAAAGTATGCAAAGAAGACCATGTGGTTGCTTTGCAAATTTGATCAACTGAAGCTTCATTCTTGAAAACCCAAGAAGTGGCAACTGATATAGTAGAATGAGCTGTAATTCTGAGGCGGAGATTGTCCCGCCTCCAAATAAGCTTTGTGAATTAGAAGTTAGAACCAAGAGGCTAAGAAATAGCAGAAGCTTTCTGACCTTCCTTGGAACCAAAAAAAGAGAAGTTGTTCTGAAATCTTTAGTAGCAGCAACATAAAATTTCAAAACTCTAACAACATTTAAAAGCTCTAACAATATCCAAAGTCCTTTTAGTCTCATTCTAAGGAGTAGGACAACCTAAGGAAAAAAATGGGAAATTAGTCTGCAAAACTGCTTTATCTTGATGTAAAATCAGATATAGAGACTCACAAGAGAGAGCAGGCAATACAGAAACTCTTCTAGCAGAAGAGATAGCCAAAAGAAACAAAGAACTTTCCAAGAAAGTAGTTCATGTCCAAAGAATGCATAGGTTTAAAAGGAGGAGCCTGTAAGAACTTTAACACTAGCTTAAGACTCCATGAAGGAGAAAAATATATATAAAAACAGGTTTAACACAAGTTAAAGCCAGAACAAAACAAAGAATGTTTGGAAAATTAGCAATTTTTCTGTGGAACATCACAGAAAGAGTAGATTTGTCCTTTTAAGGTACTAGTAGATAAACTTTTATCTAAACCATCTTGAAGAAAGGCTAGGAGTTCTAAAGGAATGCCTAGAGGAATCATGAGTGGAACACCAGGAAAAGAAAAATTATGCTTACCTGATAAATGTATTTCTTTTTTGACACAATGAGTCCACGGATCATCTTAATTACTAATGGGATATTCACCTCCTGGTCAGTAGGAGGCGGCAAACAGCACCACAACAGAGCTTTTAAATAGCTCCTCCCTTTCCTCCCACCCCAGTCATTCGACCAAAGTTAAGGATAGAAAGGAAAAATCAAGGTGCAGAGGTGTCTGAAGTTTACAATAACTAACAACCTGTCTTACAAGAACAGGTCGGGCCGTGGACTCATTGTGTCAAAAAAGAAATTAAATTTATCAGGTAAGCATAAATGTTCTTTTCTTTTTTAAGACACGATGAGTCCACGGATCATCTTAATTACTAATGGGATTCAATACCCAAGCTAGAGTACACAGATGATACAGGAGGGACAAGACAGGGAACCTAAACGGAAGGCACCACTGCTTGAAGAAATTTTCTCCCAAAAGTGGCATCAGCCGAGGCAAAAGTGTCAAATTTGTAGAATTTTGAAAAAGTGTAAAGAGAAGACCAAGTTGCAGCCTTGCAAATCTGTTCCACAGAAGCTTCATTTTTGAATGCCCATGAGGAAGCAACAGCCCTCGTGGAATGAGCCATAACTCTCTCAAAAGGCTGCTGTCCAGCAGTCTCATATGCAAACCGTATGATACTCTTCAGCCAAAAAGAAAGAGAAGTAGCCATAGCTTTCTGTCCCTTACGTTTTCCCGAAAAAAAAACACAAACAAGGCAGAAGACCGACGAAAGTCCCTAGTCGCCTGCAGGTAAAACTTCAAAGCACGGACCACGTCCAAATTGTGCAGAAGTCGTTCTTTCTGAGAAGGATTAGGACACAAAGAAGGAACAATAATCTTCTGATTAATGTTCTGATCAGAAACAACCTTAGGAAGAAATCCTAATTAAGTACGTAAAACTACCTTATCTGAATGGAAAATAAGATAAGGAGACTAATACTGCAATGCCGAGAGCTCAGACACTCTCCGAGCAGAAGAAATAGCAACAAGAAATAAAACTTTCTGTTAGGAATTATTGTTAGCGTGACCAGAGCCATCTTGTTCTTGGCTGCCATTTTGTCTTTGGCATCCATCTTGTCTCAATAACCTTTATTATAGCAATTATTATGTAGTGAAATATGCTGATGTTAGTAAGAATTGTATTAGCTAGTTGGCCTTGTAGATGTTCTGGGCAAAACGCCTGGAAACCGTTATCTCTATAAGATGTTCAAATAACCTTGTTATTCGCCTAGATGCACTGCTTATTATGACTATAGAAATATTGTTTAGAGCTGGTGTTTTTCCTGACAAACACTGTTTAAAACTGTGTAAAATGACGCAGTGATAACGTGTCATCAAGTTAACCCTATCTGCTGTTACTGTAGTCTATAAGATGTGCTTTTTGTCTTTCAATAAACGAGAATGATCTGAGACTATTGCTGTGTGGTCTAAAGAGCTGTTCTCCGGATATCCTTATCAGATAATCTACATCATCGCCAGGTGGTACAGTGGGCCCGAGGCTTAGGCCTGAACTGACACTCCCCTCTTAAAACAACACCTAACAATTTCCAAGATAACAATTTAATATCTAAGGAATGCATGTGCTCAAACAGAGCCCCTTGAAGAACTTTGAGAACTAAATTAAGACTCCATGGAGGAGTAACTGGTTTGAAGACAGGCCTGATCCTGACCAAGGCCTGACAAAATGATTGTACATCTGGGACATCCGCCAGACATTTGTGTAACAAAATAGATAACGCCGAGATTTGACCCTTTAAGGAACTTGTCAATAATCCCTTATCCAAGTCCTCTTGGAGAAAAGACAAAATTCTAGGAATCCTAACTCTATTCCATGAGTAACCCTTGGATTCGCACCAATAGAGATATTTACGTCATATCTTATAGTAAATCCTTCTAGTTACAGACTTACGAGCCTGAATCATGTTCTCTATGACTGAGTCAGAAAACCCCCGCTTGGATAAAATTAAGCATTCAATCTCCAAGCAGTCAGCTGAGGGCCCCTGAATTAGAAGGTCCTTCCTCAATGGAAGCCTCCAAGGTGGCAGAGATGCCATCTCCACCAGATCTGCATACCAAATCCTGCGAGGCCAAGCCAGTGCTATGAGGATCACCAATGCCCTCTCCTGTTTGATTTGAGCAATGACCCGAGGAAGAAGAGCAAACAGAGGAAATAGGTATGCTAGAGTGAAGGTCCAAGGAACCACCAGTTCATCTATTAGCTCAGACTGGTAGTCCATGGACCTCGACCTGTATCTCGGGAGCTTGGCATTCTGTCGGATGCCATGAGATCCAATTCCGGCTGACCCCACTTGAGAATCAGGTTTGAAAACACTTCCGGATGGAGTTCCCACTCCCCAGGATGAAAAGTCTGTCTGCTCAGGAAATCCGCCTCCCAGTTGTCCACCCCTGGGATGTGGATCGCCGACAGACAGCAAGAGTGGACTTCTGCCCACTGGATTATTTTGGCTACCTTGGGCATGGCTAAGGAACTCCTTGTTCCTCCCTGATGATTGATGTAAGCCACTGAAGTTATATTGTCCGACTGGAACCTGATAAACCAGACCAAGGCTAACTGCAGCCAGGCCAGAAGGGCATTGAAGATCACTCTAAGTTCTAGAATGTTTATAGGAAGAACAGACTCTGACTGAGTCCAAACTCCCTGAGCTTTTAGGGAGCCCCAGACTGCTCCCCACCCTAGAAGGCTGGCGTCTGTTGTCACAATTACCCAAGATGGTCTGCGAAAGCAAGTTCCCTGGGAGAGGTGATCCAGAGACAACCACCATTGAAGAGAATCCCTTGTCTCCTGCTCCAGTAGTATTCGAGGAGACAAGTCCACATAATCTCCATTCCATTGCCTGAGCATGCTGAACTGCAGTGGTCTGAGGTGGAACCAAGCAAACGGGATGATGTCCATTGCCGCCACAATCAGCCCGATTACCTCCATACACTGAGCCACTGACGGCCGAGGAGTGGACTGAAGAACTAGGCAAGTATCGATAATCTTTGATTTCCTGACTTCTGTCAGAAAAATCTTCATAGACAGGGAATATATTATGTTCCTAAGAAAGTTACCATTGTATTTGAAACTAAGGAACTCTTTTTCTAAATTTACCTTCCACCCGTGAGTTCGCAGGAAAGATAACATCTTACTTGTTGAAAGGATGGCACCTGGACTAGGATGTCATCCAGATAGGGCGCCACTGCAAAGCCCCGTGACCGAAGCACTGCCAACAGCAACCCCAGAATCTTTCTGAAAATTCTGGGAGCTGTGGCAAGACCAAAGGAAGAGCCACGGACTGGAAGTGTTTGTCCAGGAAGGCAAACCTTAGGAACTTGTGATGATCCCTGTGAATAGGAACATGTGGGTACGCGTCCTTTAAATCCACTGTTGTCATAAATTGACCCTGCTGGATCAAGGGAAGAATGGAACAAATAGTTTCCATCTTGGAAGACTGTACCCTGAGAAATTTGTTTAGACTTTTGAGGTCTAAAATTGGTCGGAAGGTTCCCTCCTTCTTGGGAACCCCGAACAGATTGGAATAAAAACCCTGACCCTGTTCCTGTACTGGAACGGGAACAATCACTCCCAGGGCGGAGAGGTCTCCTACGCAGTGTAAGACTGCCTCTCTCTTTGTCTGGTTTGCAGATAATCTTAAAAGTAGAAACCTGCCTCTGGGAGGAAAGTTTTTGAACTCTAGTTTGTATCCCTGGGACATTATTTATATTGCCCAGGGATCCTGAACATCCCGAACCCAAGCCTGAGCGAAGAAGGAAAGTCTGCCCCCCTACCAGATCCGGTTCCGGATTGGGAGCATGCCCTTCATGCTGTCTTGGATTCAATAGCAGGCTTCTTGGATTGTTTTCCCTTATTCCAAGACTGGTTGGGTCTCCATGCAGGTTTAGATTGTTCCTGCTTAGAGGAGGAAGAGGAAGAATTTCCCTTGAAATTTTGAAAGGAACGAAAATTACTCTGTCGTCCCTTCTGTTTGTTTCTCTTATCTTGAGGGAGAAGATGACCCTTACCTCCCAGGATATCAGAGATAATTTCCGTTAGGCCAGGTCCAAACAAGGTCTTCGCCTTGTAAGGAATAGCCAGAAGTTTAGACTTAGAGGAAACATCCGCAGACCACGGTTTTAATCATAAGGCTCTGCGAGCTAGAATAGAGAACCCCGAAATCTTAGCTCCCAGCTTGATAACCTGAAGGGAAGCATCCATAATAAAGGCATTAGCTAGTTTAAGAGCCTTTATCCTATCCTGGATCTCGTCCAAATAAGTTTCTGTCCTGAGAGCCTCAGACAGTGCATCATACCAATATGCCACCGCACTAGTGACGGTAGCAATGCACACAGCTGGTTGCCATTGCAGGCCCTGGTGTACATATATCTTTTTGAGTAAACCCTTTAACTTTTTGTCCATAGGATCTTTGAAGGCAAAACTATCCTCTATGGGAATAGTAGTTCTCTTAGCTAAGGTGGAAACGGCCCCTGTTAGGTACTGTTTGCCAAGCCTCTTTGATAGAGTTGGCTATGGGAAACATCTTCTTAACAATAGGAGAGGGAGAAAAAGGTATACCCGGTCTCTCCCCTTCCTTAGCAATTATTTCAGAAGCTCGGTCAGGGACCGGAAACACATCTGTCGAGGAAGTAACCTCGAAATATTTGTTCAGCTTACTAGACTTCTTAGGGACAACCACTACCGTGGAGTCACTGTCGTCCAAAGTAACTAAAACCTCCCTAAGTAACAGACGGAGGTGTTCTAGCTTAAACCTAAAAGATACAACCTTAGTATCAGCCAGAGGCATTACACTTTCTGAATCTGAAGTTTCACTTTCAGATGCTACAGCGGTATCCTCCTCTTCGGGCTTTTGGGAGGGCACCTCCGAAATTGCAACAATTGCGTCAGAAACCCTGCTTACTGAATGTCTGATTTTCCTCTTATGCTTGCCCTGCAACATTGGAAAAGCAGACAATGCATCAGAAATTGTAGAAGACATGAGAGAAGCTATCGGTCAGATTACGACTTTTGCGGTAACAGGGGTGTGGAGATAACGTGCAGTTTTCTGTCACCGCTCACTTACATACAGCGCTGGTATTACGGGGTTTTATAAACCCGGCATTAACAGACAAGAATTGAGCGTAGAGCAGAATTTTGCTCCACACTACACTCCAATACTAGTGCTGCTTAAGTCAGCGGTGAGCTGGTTGTGCGTGCTCGGCTGAAAAAAAAGTCTAACACCTGCAAAAAAACAGTGTAAAGCTCCGTAACGCAGCCCCATTGATTCCTATGGGGAAACTAAATTTATGTTTACACCTAACACCATAACATGAACCCAGAGTCTAAACACCCCTAATCTGCCACCCTCAACGTCGCCACCACAATAATAAACATATTAACCCCTTAACCGCTGTACTCCTGCATTGCAAACATTAGTTAATTATTAACCCCTAATCTGCCGTCGCTTAGATTCCGATTGGCTGATGAATTCTATCAGCCAATCGGAATTAAGGTAGAAAAAATCCTATTGGCTGATCCAATCAGTCAATGGGATTGAGCTCGCATTCTATTGGCTGTTCCAATCAGCCAATAGAATGCAAGCTCAATCCTATTGGCTGATTGCATCAGCCAATAGGATTTTTTCTACCTTAATTCCGATTGGCTGATAGAATTCATTCTGTGTTAGTCGTCGGATGAAGAGGATGCTCTGCGTCGGATATCTTGAAGATGGACCTGCTCAGCGCCGGATGGATGAAGATAGAAGATGCCGTCTGGATGAAGACTTCTGCCCGTCTGGAGGTCCACTTCTGCCCGGTTGGAAGAAGACTTCTGCCCGTCTGGAGGAACACTTTGCCCGGCTTGGATGAAGACATCTCCCGATAAGTCGATCTTCAGGGGGTTAGTGTTAGGCTTTTTTAAGGGTCTATTGGGTGGGTTTCATTTTTAAGTTAGAGACATTGGGCGGCAAAAGAGCTAATTGCCCTTTTAAGGGCAATGCCCATCCAAATGCCCTTTTCAGGGCAATGGGGAGCTTAGTTTTTTTTAGCTAGTATTTTATTTGGGGGGTTGGTTGTGTGGGTGGTGGGTTTTACTGTTGGGGGTTGTTTGTATTTTTTTTTACAGGTAAAAGAGCTGATTACTTTGGGGCAATGCCCAGCAAAAGGCCCTTTTAAGGGCTATTGTTGGTTTAGACTAGGTTTTTTTTTATTTTGGTGGGCTTTTTTTATTTTAATAGGGCTATTAGATTAGGTGTAATTAGTTTAAATATCTGTATTTTAGTGTCGTTTTTTTGTACTTTAGATAATTTAATTTATTTAATTGTTTTAAATTTATGTAATTTATTTAATTATAGTGTGGTGTTAGTGTAAATTAGGTTAGGTGTTATTTTACAGGTACTTTTGTTTTTATTTTAGCTAGGTAGTTATTAAATAGTTAATAACTATTTAATAACTATTGTACCTAGTTAAAATAAATACAAACTTGCCTGTAAAATAAAAAAAACCTAAGCTAGATACAATGTAACTATTAGTTATATTGTAGCTATCTTAGGGTTTATTTTACAGGTAAGTATTTAGTTTTAAATAGGAATAATATAGGTAATGATAGAAAAAAATTTTTTTAGATTTATTTAAATTATATTTAAGTTAGAAGGTGTTAGGTTTAGGGTTAGACTTAGGTTTAGGGGTTAATAACTTTAATTTAGTGGTGGCGGCGACGTTGGGGCGGCAGATTAGGGGTTAATAAATGTAGGTAGGTGGCAGCGATGTTAGGTCCGGCAGATTAGGGGTTAATAATATTTAACTAGTGTTTGCGAGGCGGGAGTGTGGCGGTTTAGGGGTTAATATGTTTATTATAGTGGCGGCGATGTTGGAGGCGGAAGATTAGGGGTTAATAAGTGTAGGTAGGTGTCAGCGATGTTTGGATGTTTGGGGCAGCAGATTAGGGGGTTCATAAGTATAATGTAGGTGGCGGCGGTGTCCGGAGCAGCAGATTAGGGGTTAATAATATAATGCAGGTGTCGGCGATGTCGGGGGCGGCAGATTAGGGGTTAATAAGTGTAAGATTAGGGGTGTTTAGACTCGGGGTTCATGTTAGGGTGTTAGGTGTTTATTTCCCCATAGGAATCAATAGGGCTGCGTTAAGGAGTTTTACCCTGCTTTTTGGCAGGTGTTAGACTATTTTTCAGCCGGCTCTCCCCGTTGATTCCTATGGGTAAATCGTGCACGAGCACGTTACACCAGCTCCCCGCTGACTAAAGCAGCCCTGGTATTGGAGTGCGGTAATAAGCAAAATTTTGCTCAACGCTCACTTCTTGTCTTTTAACTCTGGGTTTGTAAAAACTCCTAATACCAGCGCTGTAGGTAAGTGAGCGGTGAGGGAAAACTGCTCGTTAGCACCGCACAGCCTCTAACGCAAAACTCGTAATCTAGGTGTTTATTTGGCAGGGTAAGAAAAAATTATTTATATTAACTTTGCCAAAATCTTATGGTGGCTTGCCATGTCCAAATAACAGAATTTATGCTTACCTGATAAATTACTTTCTCCAACGGTGTGTCCGGTCCACGGCGTCATCCTTACTTGTGGGATATTCTCTTCCCCAACAGGAAATGGCAAAGAGCCCAGCAAATCTGGTCACATGATCCCTCCTAGGCTCCGCCTTCCCCAGTCATTCGACCGACGTAAAGGAGGAATATGCATAGGAGAAATCATATGATACCGTGGTGACTGTAGTTAGAGAAAATAATTCATCAGACCTGATTAAAAAAAAAACAGGGAGGGCCGTGGACCGGACACACCGTTGGAGAAAGTAATTTATCAGGTAAGCATAAATTCTGTTTTCTCCAACATAGGTGTGTCCGGTCCACGGCGTCATCCTTACTTGTGGGAACCAATACCAAAGCTTTAGGACACGGATGATGGGAGGGAGCAAATCAGGTCACCTAGATGGAAGGCACCACGGCTTGCAAAACCTTTCTCCCAAAAATAGCCTCAGAAGAAGCAAAAGTATCAAATTTGTAAAATTTGGTAAAAGTGTGCAGTGAAGGCCAAGTCGCTGCCTTACATATCTGATCAACAGAAGCCTCGTTCTTGAAGGCCCATGTGGAAGCCACAGCCCTAGTGGAGTGAGCTGTGATTCTTTCAGGAGGCTGCCGTCCGGCAGTCTCATAAGCCAATCGGATGATGCTTTTAAGCCAAAAAGAGAGAGAGGTAGAAGTTGCTTTTTGACCTCTCCTTTTACCAGAATAAACAACAAACAAAGAAGATGTTTGTCTGAAATCCTTTGTAGCCTCTAAATAGAATTTTAGAGCACGAACTACATCCAAATTGTGCAACAAACGTTCCTTCTTTGAAACTGGATTTGGACACAAAGAAGGCACGACTATCTCCTGGTTAATATTTTTGTTAGAAACAACTTTCGGAAGAAAACCAGGTTTAGTACGCAAAACCACCTTATCTGCATGGAACACCAGATAAGGAGGAGAACACTGCAGAGCAGATAACTCTGAAACTCTTCTTGCAGAAGAAATTGCAACCAAAAACAAAACTTTCCAAGATAATAACTTGATATCTACGGAATGTAAGGGTTCAAACTGAACCCCTTGAAGAACTGAAAGAACTAAATTGAGACTCCAAGGAGGAGTCAAAGGTTTGTAAACAGGCTTGATTCTAACCAGAGCCTGAACAAAAGCTTGAACATCTAGCACAGCCGCCAGCTTTTTGTGAAGTAAAACAGATAAAGCAGAAATCTGTCCCTTCAAAGAACTTGCAGATAATCCTTTCTCCAAACCCTCTTGAAGAAAGGATAGAATCTTAGGAATTTTTATCTTGTTCCATGGGAATCCTTTAGATTCACACCAACAGATATATTTTTTCCATATTTTATGGTAGATTTTTCTAGTTACAGGCTTTCTAGCCTGAACAAGAGTATCAATGACAGAATCTGAGAACCCTCGCTTTGATAAAATCAAGCGTTCAATCTCCAAGCAGTCAGTTGGAGTGAGGCCAGATTCGGATGTTCGAACGGACCTTGAACAAGAAGGTCCTGTCTCAAAGGTAGCTTCCATGGTGGAGCCGATGACATATTCACCAGGTCTGCATACCAAGTCCTGCGTGGCCACGCAGGAGCTATCAAGATCACCGATACCCTCTCCTGTTTGATCCTGGCTACCAGCCTGGGAATGAGAGGAAACGGTGGGAACACATAAGCTAGGTTGAAGGTCCAAGGTGCTACTAGTGCATCCACTAGAGTCGCCTTGGGATACCTGGATCTGGACCCGTAGCAAGGAACCTTGAAGTTCTGACGAGACGCCATCAGATCCATGTCTGGAATGCCCCATAACTGAGTTATTTGGGCAAAGATTTCCGGATGGAGTTCCCACTCCCCCGGATGAAATGTCTGACGACTCAGAAAATCCGCTTCCCAATTTTCCACTCCTGGGATGTGGATTGCAGACAAGTGGCAGGAGTGTTTCTCCGCCCATTGAATTATTTTGGTCACTTCTTCCATCGCCAGGGAACTCCTTGTTCCCCCCTGATGGTTGATATACGCAACAGACGTCATGTTGTCTGATTGAAACCTTATGAATTTGGCCTTTGCTAGTTGAGGCCAAGCCTTGAGAGCATTGAATATCGCTCTCAGTTCCAGAATGTTTATCGGGAGAAGAGATTCTTCCCGAGACCAAAGACCCTGAGCTTTCAGGGGTTCCCAGACCGCGCCCCAGCCCACCAGACTGGCGTCAGTCGTGACAATGACCCACTCTGGTCTGCGGAAGCTCATCCCTTGTGACAGGTTGTCCAGGGTCAGCCACCAACGGAGTGAATCTCTGGTCCTCTGATCTACTTGTATCGTCGGAGACAAGTCTGTATAATCCCCATTCCACTGACTGAGCATGCACAGTTGTAATGGTCTTAGATGAATTCGCGCAAAAGGAACTATGTCCATTGCCGCGACCATCAAACCTATTACTTCCATGCACTGCGCTATGGAAGGAAGAAGAACAGAATGAAGTACTTGACAAGAGCTTAGAAGTCTTGATTTTCTGGCCTCTGTCAGAAAAATCTTCATTTCTAAGGAGTCTATTATTGTTCCCAAGAAGGGAACTCTTGTTGACGGAGATAGAGAACTTTTTTCTACGTTCACTTTCCACCCGTGAGATCTGAGAAAGGCTAGGACAATGTCCGTATGAGCCTTTGCTTGTGGCAGAGACGACGCTTGAATCAGTATGTCGTCCAAGTAAGGTACTACTGCAATGCCCCTTGGTCTTAGCACCGCTAGAAGGGACACTAGTACCTTTGTGAAAATTCTTGGAGCAGTGGCTAATCCGAATGGAAGTGCCACAAACTGGTAATGTTTGTCCAGAAAGGCGAACCTTAGGAACCGATGATGTTCCTTGTGGATAGGAATATGTAGATACGCATCCTTTAAATCCACCGTGGTCATGAATTGACCTTCCTGGATGGTAGGAAGAATTGTCCGAATGGTTTCCATTTTGAACGATGGAACCCTGAGAAATTTGTTTAGGATCTTGAGATCTAAGATTGGTCTGAATGTTCCCTCTTTTTTGGGAACTATGAACAGATTGGAGTAGAATCCCATCCCTTGTTCTCCTAATGGAACAGGATGAATCACTCCCATTTTTAACAGGTCTTCTACACAATGTAAGAATGCCTGTCTTTTTATGTGGTCTGAAGACAATTGAGACCTGTGGAACCTTCCCCTTGGGGGTAGCTCCTTGAATTCCAGAAGATAACCTTGGGAGACTATTTCTAGCGCCCAAGGATCCAGAACATCTCTTGCCCAAGCCTGAGCGAAGAGAGAAAGTCTGCCCCCCACCAGATCCGGTCCCGGATCGGGGGCCAACATCTCATGCTGTCTTGGTAGCAGTGGCAGGTTTCTTGGCCTGCTTACCTTTGTTCCAGCCTTGCATTGGCCTCCAGGCTGGCTTGGTTTGAGAAGTATTACCCTCTTGCTTAGAGGACGTAGAACTTGAGGCTGGTCCGTTTCTGCGAAAGGGACGAAAATTTGGTTTATTTTTAGCCTTAAAAGACCTATCCTGAGGCAGGGCGTGGCCCTTTCCCCCAGTGATATCTGAAATAATCTCTTTCAAGTCAGGGCCAAACAGCGTTTTCCCCTTGAAAGGTATGTTAAGCAATTTGTTCTTGGAGGACGCATCCGCTGACCAAGACTTTAGCCAAAGCGCTCTGCGCGCCACAATAGCAAACCCTGAATTTTTCGCCGCTAATCTAGCTAATTGCAAAGTGGCGTCTAAAGTAAAAGAGTTAGCCAATTTAAGAGCGTGAACTCTGTCCATAACCTCCTCATACGAAGATTCTTTATTGAGCGACTTTTCTAGTTCATCGAACCAGAAACACGCTGCTGTAGTGACAGGAACAATGCATGAAATTGGTTGTAGAAGGTAACCTTGCTGAACAAACATCTTTTTAAGCAAACCCTCTAATTTTTTATCCATAGGATCTTTGAAAGCACAACTATCTTCTATAGGGATAGTAGTGCGTTTGTTTAGAGTAGAAACCGCCCCCTCGACCATAAGTCCTTTCTGGGGTCGACCATAGGAAACAATTTCTTAAATATAGGGGGAGGGACAAAAGGTATGCCGGGCCTTTCCCATTCTTTGTTTACAATGTCCGCCACCCGCTTGGGTATAGGAAAAGCTTCGGGGGGCACCGGGACCTCTAGGAACTTGTCCATCTTACATAATTTCTCTGGAATGACCAAATTGTCACAATCATCCAGAGTAGATAACACCTCCTTAAGCAGAGCGCGGAGATGTTCCAATTTAAATTTGAATGTAATAACATCAGGTTCAGCTTGTTGAGAAATTTTTCCTGAATCTGAAATTTCTCCCTCAGACAAAACCTCCCTGGCCCCTTCAGACTGGTGTAAGGGCATGTCAGAACCATTATCATCAGCGTCCTCATGCTCTTCAGTATCTAAAACAGAGCAGTCGCGCTTTCGCTGATAAGTGGGCATTTTGGCTAAAATGTTTTTAATAGAATTATCCATTACAGCCGTTAATTGTTGCATAGTAAGAAGTATTGGCGCACTAGATGTACTAGGGGCCTCCTGTGTGGGCAAGACTGGCGTAGACACAGGAGGGGATGATGCAGTACCATGCTTACTCCCCTCACTTGAGGAATCATCTTGGGCATAATTTTCTCTAAATTGTTTGTCACATACATCACATCTATTTAAATGAGAAGGAACCTTGGCTTCCTCACATACAGAACATAGTCTATCTGATAGTTCAGACATGTTAAACAGGCATAAACTTGATAACAAAGTACAAAAAACGTTTTAAAATAAAACCGTTACTGTCACTTTAAATTTTAAACTGAACACACTTTATTACTGAATATGTGAAAAAGTATGAAGGAATTGTTCAAAATTCACCAAAATTTCACCACAGTGTCTTAAAGCCTTAAAAGTATTGCACACCAAATTTGAAAGCTTTAACTCTTAAAATAACGGAACCGGAGCCGTTTTTATATTTAACCCCTATACAGTCCCTGGTATCTGCTTTGCTGAGACCCAACCAAGCCCAGAGGGGAATACGATACCAAATGACGCCTTCAGTAAGCTTTTTCTGTGTATCTGAGCTCCTCACACATGCATCTGCATGCCTTGCTTCCCAAAAACAACTGCGCATTAGTGGCGCGAAAATGAGGCTCTGCCTATGATCAGGAAAGGCCCCCAGTGAAAAAGGTGTCCAATACAGTGCCTGCCGTTTTTTTAACATAATTCCCAAGATTAAAATAACTCCTCAAAGCTATAAACTATTAAAAATGCTTATGAAGTAATCGTTTTAGCCCAGAAAAATGTCTACCAGTCTTTAAAGCCCTTGTGAAGCCCTTTATTCTTAATAATAAAATGGCTTACCGGATCCCATAGGGAAAATGACAGCTTCCAGCATTACCAAGTCTTGTTAGAAATGTGTCATACTTCAAGCAGCAAAGTCTGCACACTGTTTCCCCCAACTGAAGTTACTTCATCTCAACAGTCCTGTGTGGAAACAGCCATCGATTTTAGTAACGGTTGCTAAAATCATCTTCCTCTTACAAACAGAAATCTTCATCTCTTTTCTGTTTCAGAGTAAATAGTACATACCAGCACTATTTTAAAATAACAAACTCTTGATTGAAGGATAAAACTACATTTAAACACCAAAAAACTCTTAACCATCTCCGTGGAGATGTTGCCTGTGCAACGGCAAAGAGAATGACTGGGGAAGGCGGAGCCTAGGAGGGATCATGTGACCAGCTTTGCTGGGCTCTTTGCCA
Source organism: Bombina bombina (assembly GCF_027579735.1). Taxonomy (NCBI): domain Eukaryota; kingdom Metazoa; phylum Chordata; class Amphibia; order Anura; family Bombinatoridae; genus Bombina; species Bombina bombina. The sequence continues at coordinate 92,476,973 of NC_069503.1, forward strand.
TTTCCTGTTGGGGAAGAGAATATCCCACAAGTAAGGATGACGCCGTGGACCGGACACACCTATGTTGGAGAAATTACATTTTACAATTATGCAGCCTTATGTAAATTTGCATTAGATTGAATTACGGAGAAGGATTATGTTGCTTTTTATGATTTAGAATCTAGACTGATCACCCCCTTTGCATTGAAAGCAACCCTACACTGTCCCTTTGCCAAACTCCCTAGTACTATATCTCAACTTTACTCTTTTAAATATATAATTCATGCATGGCAAACAATGTGTATGGAGATTAAGCTAAATTTCGTAAATCAGAGTTCCTACCCCTGATAGGTAACCCTGATTTTTCACATGGATTGGACACCTCCGTGTTTTTACTATGAGCTGAAAAAGGACTTAAATCTGTAAGCCAGCTATGTGAAGATAGGACATTGAATGGGAGATCCTTTTAAAAATTGAGATTGTTTTATAATTTTCCAAGAACTAATTTATATGACTATCTCCAGGTCAGACATAGGATAGGGAATCTAAAATGAGAAACGGGTATAAATCTAGATATAGGGAGACTGGGATTAGTGATTAAGGGCTATTCGAAGGTGTAAATACTATATCTCTCAGATCTATAATTTGCTATTGAAATGTCATGGGGAAAGGCATATTACCAATATGATAGCTAAATGGACTAAAGCTAAGATCTCCATAGATAGGGAAATTATATTACATAGTATTGTACTTGTAATTAAGGCTGTGGTCTCCGTTAGCTGGAGAGAAGCACAAGTCAAGGCAATAAATATGGCATATCTTACGCCAGCTAGAATAGTTAAATGGGCACAAGACAAAGGGAAGGGTTAAAAGTGTGGACTAGAAAGTGCCTAGTTCATTGCTTTTGGGCATGCCCAAAAATTTACCAATTCTGACAAAAAATCAACTTCTGGTGTATGAAGATACTGGGGATCCACTTTAAATTTGACTCTACCCAGATATTCTTCATATTCAGTTATTATCCCGAATGTCAGATTTATCAACTCAATTATCTTTGTAGGGAGGAATTTAATATTAAAGAACTGGAAAGGTTGTAAATGACCTAAAATTTCTAAATTTTGTAAAAGCGTCCAACATCAGATGATCCTTGAGCAGCTTAATTTAAAAAATCCTAAAAATAAGCAGATTGTCACTTTTTTAGTAAATGGAAATTGTTTATTAGCTCACTACCATTAGAGGTTCAACTGCAGGTAGTCTCATATTTCAAAACTTCTAACTGGGTTAGACAACAATTGGAACTAGGGACGTTACCCAGAATTTGGTTTCCAGTAGACTAAGTGACTGAAGGGGAGACTGATCCCCACCCTTTCCCCAATGGTTTTTTTTTCCATGCCATTTCTCCTTTATAATATATACTACAATGGATTATATTATGTGTACTTAATTTTTCTTCGGATAGTTAGAATCTCAAGACGGCAGTTAAGTTAACACGCTTTGAGGTTATTATTTGGCTAGTATTGCCTTATTGAACTGTGTATAAGGAACCATTGCGATTGCTCACGAGAGGAGTTATATTTCCCAATATGTCCTTTATATAGTGAAACGCTGAAGGGAATTTACGTTAGGAGAATTTAAGGATATACAGCTGATTGTGTCGCATTTTAAGTTTTTGTGCGATGTTGATTGGCATGATTAATATGGAACTAGAGAAAATAAGCTTGAATAGTGTTATGATTTGTTTTGTTGGCGGTCAGATTTGATGTAAATATCTGACACATCTAGCCCATGTAATTGTGTTTGTTACACCTTTTCAATTAAAAAAAATTTAGTTCAGCGTTAGCCTTAAAAAGCAGCGTTAAGGGGTCCTAACGCTGCTTTTTAACGCCCGCTGGTATTACGAGTCTGGCAGGTACAGGTGTACCGCTCACTTTTTTTCTGCGACTTTTGGCTACCGCAAATCCCCTTACGTCAATTGCGTATCCTATCTTTTTAATGGGATTTTGCGAACGCCGGTATTACAAGTCTTGGAAGAAGTGAGCGGTACAGCCTCTACCTCCAAGACTTCTACCGCATTTACATGTCAGTAGTTAAGAGTAGTGATGTCGCGAACCTAAAAATTTGGGTTTGCAAACGTTGAACGCGAACTTCCACAACTGTTCGCGAACGGGCGAACCGGGCAAACCGCCATAGACTTCAATAGGCAGGCGAATTTTAAAACCCACAGGGACTCTTTCTGGCCACAATAGTGATGGAAAAGTTGTTTCAAGGGGACTAACACCTGGACTGTTGCATGCCGGAGGGGGATCCATGGCAAAACTCCCATGGAAAATTACATAGTTGATGCAGAGTCTGGTTTTAAGCCATAAAGGGCATAAATCACCTAACATTCCTAAATTGTTTGGAATAACGTGCTTTAAAACATCAGGTATGATGTAGTATCGATCATGCAGTGTAAGGGTTACGCCCGCTTCACAGTGACAGACCAAACTCCCCGTTTAAAGGTACAGTCTACACCAGAATTTTTATTGTTTTAAAAGATAGATAATCCCTTTATTACCCATTTCCCAGTTTTGCATAACTAACACATTTATAATAATATACTTTTAACCTCTGTGATTATCTTGTATCTAAGCCTCTGCAAACTGCCCCTTTTTTCAGTACTTTTGACAGACTTGCAGTCTAGCCAATCAGTGCATGCTCCCAGATAACTTCTCGTGCACGAGCATAGTGTTATCTATATGAAATATGTGAACTAACACCCTCTAGTGGTGAAAAACTGTTAAAATGCAATCTGAAAGAGGTCTAAGAAATTAGCATATGAACCTCCTAGGTTAAGCTTTCAACTAAGAATACCAAGAGAACAAAGCAAAATTGGTGATAAAAGTAAATTGGAAAATTGTTTAAAATTACATGCTCTATCTGAATCATGAAAGTTTATTTTGGCCTAGACTGTCCCTTTAACGCACCGCAAACAACTGCAAACAGTCCATTTGCACAACCGCAAACTCCCCATTTGCACAAGGTTGGATACCAAGCTAGCCATGTCCCGTTCCTTGTCCTCACTGATGTCATTGAAGGTCTCTTCCTCCACCCAGCCACGTACAACACCAAGGGTCCCCGAAAGGTGACAACAAGCCCCCTGGGATGCCTGCTGTGTTTGGTCTTCCACCTCCTCAAAGCCACCTTCCTCCTCTGACTCCTCTTCTTCAGACTCCTCTCTCTGCGTTGCCTCTCTCTGCGTTATTATAAGGTGCGTTAAGTAGTACTATCAGTTTAATCCCTGTTACGTCCCCTATCAGGGGACGTGTATATGGCATCGATTTTAGGAACCGGGAGATGGAAAGAGATGCTTGGTCGGTCCTCCTACTTCAAATTTGGGGCACTGCGCGTGCAATCTAATGTGCCACCAGCTAGGAGTGGTGTGTTAAGTAGTACTATTCTTATCAGTTTAATCCCTGTTACGTCCCCTATCAGGGGACGTGTATATGGCATCGATTTTAGGAACCGGGAGATGGAAAGAGATGCTTGGTCGGTCCTCCTACTTCAAATTTGGGGCACTGTGCGTGCAATCTAATGTGCCACCAGATAGGAGTGGTGTGTTAAGTAGTACTATTCCTATCAGTTTAATCCCTGTTATGTGCCTTTTTTTGGTTTGGTTTTTGAAGCCACAGTGCAGCACCAGAGGCCAAAAAAATTAGGCATGTACACATGCCTGAAAAATTAGGTATTGTTGCAGCCGCTGTAGAAGATTGGGTGTCCTGTGTTAGCCAGTCAACTATGTCCTCAGAAATGTTCGAGTTCGGGGTACGTGGCCTCTGAACACTGGGCATTATTCTAGGGCCAAAGGGAATCACAGCACCACGAACACGACGGCCCCTGCGGGGTGGCCTGCCTCTACCTGTAATTTTTTTTCCGATTAGTGGTACTATGCGTGCAAGCTACTGTGACAACAGATATGAGTGGCACTGTGCACTGGCAGAAGTTGGCAGAGTAGACGCTGTAGGCCTGACACACACGCTTGCAGACAACTAACTGCTATTCAATCTATTACAGTCAAAATTGTATTTTTTTTTTTTAAATGTACACTACTGTTACACCAGATATGAGTTGCACTGGTGTGACACTGTGCCCTGGCAGGCACTGAAACACACACGTGTGAAGGAAACTGACTGCTATTATTTAACACAGTCAAAAAAGGGTTGTTTTTTTAAATGTACACTACTGTTACACCAGATATGAGTTGCACTGGGGTGACACTGTGCCCTGGCAGGCAGGCACTGAAACGCACACGTGTGAAGGAAACGGACTGCTATTATTTAACACAGTCTAAAAAGGGTTGTTTTTTTAAATCTACACTACTGTTACACCAGATATGAGTTGCACTGGGGTGACACTGTGCCCTGGCAGGCACTGAAACGCACACGTGTGAAGGAAACTGACTGCTATTATTTCACAGTCAAAAAAGTGTTTTGTTTTTTTTAAATCTACACTACTGTTACACCAGATATGAGTGGTGGCACTGGGCAAGTGGGCACAGTATACGCTGTGAGCCTGACACACACGCTGGCAGGCAGGCAACTGCAATTAGATTACACAGGGAAAAAAAAAAGCAGACTGATGATCTAGCCCTAAAAAGGGCTTTTTGGGGTGCTATCCTTACAGCAGAGATCAGATGAGTCCTTCAGGACTGTAGTGGACACTGAATACACTAGCCTAGCTATTGATTTCCCTATTCAATCAGCAGCAGCTACACTGTCCCTCCTCTCTCTAAGAATGCAGCTTCCAAATCAATCTAAAATGGATGCTGTCCAGGAGGTAGGAGGGTCTGGGAGGGAGGGTCTGCTGCCGATTGGCTGGAATGTGTCTGCTGACTGTGAGGTACAGGGTCAAAGTATTACTCAATGATGACGAATAGGGGACGGATCGAACATCACATATGTTCGCCTGCCGCGGCGAACGCGAACAAGCTATGTTCGCCGGGAACTATTCGCGACATCACTAGTTAAGAGCTTTATGGGCTAACGCCGGAACATAAAGCTCTTAACTAAAGTGCTCCAAAGTACACTAACACCCATAAACTACCTATGAATCCCTAAACGGAGGCCCCCCCCTCATCGCAAACACTATAATAAACATTTTTAACCCCTAATCTGCCGACCGGACATAATACCTTTTATTAACCCCTAATATCGCCGCCACTTACCTACAATTATTAACCCCTAATCTGCCGTCCCCAACGTTGCCGCTACTGTATTAAATGTATTAACCCCTAAACCTAGGTCTAACCCGAACCCCCCCTAACTTAAATCTATTTTTAATAAATCTAAATAAATTTACTATAATTAAATAAATTAATCCTATTTAAAACTAAATACTTACCTATAAATTAAACCCTAATATAGCTACAATATAACCAAGTTACATTATAGCTATTTTAGGATTTCTTTTTATTTTACAGGCAACTTTGTATTTATTTTAACTAGGTACAATAGTTATTCAATAGTTATTAACTATTTAATAACTACCTATTAGCTAAAAGAAATACAAAATTTCCTCTAAAATAAATCCTAACATAAGTTACAATTACACCTAACACTACAATATAATTAAATTAATTAACTAAACTACATACAATTAAATACAATTAAATTAAATAAACTAAATTACGGGAAAAAAAACACTATATTACAGAAAATAAAAAAGAAATTACAATTTTATTAAACTAATTACACCTAATCTAATCCCCCTAATAAAATAAAAAAGCCCCCCAAAATAATAAAAGCCCCTACCCTATAGTAAATTACAAAGTAATCAGCTCTTTTACCAGCCCTTAAAAGGGCTTTTTGCGGGGCATTGCCCCAAAGTAATCAGCTCTTTTACCTGTAAAAAAAAATACAATACCCCCCCAACATTACAACCCACCTCCCACATACCCCTACTCTAAAACCCACCCAACCCCCCTTAAAAAACCTAACACTAACCCCCTGAAGATCACCCTACCTTGAGCAGTCTTCACCTAGCCAGGCCTAACTCTTCATCCAATCCGGCGATGTAGTCCTCCATCCAGCCGAAGTCTTCATCCAAGCGGCGCAGAAGAGGTCCTCCATCCGGCAGAAGTCTTCATCCAGGCAGAATCTTCTATCTTCATCCTTCCGGAGCGGAGCGGGTCCATCTTCAAGACATACGACGCGCAGCTTCCATCCTGGCCGACGACTTCCCGACAAATGACGGTTCCTTTAAATGACATCATCCAAGATGGCGTCCCTCAAATTCCGATTGGCTGGTAGAATCCTATCAGCCAATCGGAATTAAGGTAGGAAAAATCCAATTGTCTGATTCAATCAGCCAATCGTATTGAAGTTCAATGTGATTGGCTGATCCAATTAGCCAATCGGATTGAGCTTGCATTCTATTGGCTGTTCCGATCAGCCAATAGAATGCAAGTTCAATCCGATTGGCTGATTGAATCAGCCAATCAGATTTTTCCTACTTTAATTCTGATTGGCTAATATGATTCTATCAGCCAATCGGAATTCGAGGGACGCCATCTTGGATGACGCCATTTAAAGGAACCGTCATTCGTTGGGAAGTCGGTGGCCAGGATGGAAGCTCCCCGTCGGATGTCTTGAAGATGGACCCGCTCTGCTCCGGAAGGATGAAGATAGAAGATGCCGCCTGGATGAAGACTTCTGCCGGATGGAGGACCTCTTCTGCCCCGCTTGGATGAAGACTTCGGCCGGATGGAGGACCACATCGCCGGATTGGATGAAGAGTTTGGCCCGGCTGGGTGAAGGTAGGGTGATCTTCAGGGGGTTAGTGTTAGGTTTTTTTAAGGGGGGTTTGGGTGGGTTTTAGAGTAGGGGTATGTGGGTGGTGGATTGTAATGTTGGGGGGGGTATTGTATTTTTTTTTACAAGTAAAAGAGCCGATTACTTTGTAATTTACTATAGGGTAGGGACTTTTATTATTTTGGGAGGCTTTTTTATTTTATTAGGGGGATTACATTAGGTGTAATTAGTTTAATAAAATTGTAATTTCTTTTTTATTTTCTGTAATTTAGTGTTTGTTTTTTTTCGTTATTTAGTTTATTTAAATTTAATTGTATTTAATTGTAGGTAGTTTAGTTAATTCATTTAATTATAGTGTAGTGTTAGGTGTAATTGTAACTTAGGTTAGGATTTATTTTAGAGGTAATTTTGTATTTCTTTTAGATAGGTAGTTATTAAATAGTTAATAACTATTTAATAACTATTGTACCTAGTTAAAATAAATACAAAGTTGCCTGTAAAATAAAAATAAATCCTAAAATAGCTATAATGTAACTATTAGTTATATTGTAGCTATATTAGGGTTTGTTTTATAGGTAAGTATTTAGTTTTAAATAGGATTAATTTATTTAATTATAGTAAATTTATTTAGATTTATTAAAAATAGATTTAAGTTAGGGGGGGTTAGGGTTAGACTTAGGTTTAGGGGTTAATACATTTAATATAGTAGCGGCGACGTTGGGGGCAGCAGATTAGGGGTTAATAATTGTAGGTAAGTGGTAGCAATGATAGGGACGGCAGATTAGGGGTTAATACAATTTATTATAGTGTTTGCAAGGCGGGAGTGTGGCGGTTTAGGGGTTAATACATTTATTATAGTAGCGACGATGTCCGGTCGGCAGATTAGGGGTTAATAATTGTAGGTAAGTGGCGGCAACACTGGTGCGGCAGATTACGGGTTAATAAATATAATGTAGGTGGCGGCGGTGTTAGGGGCAGCAGATTAGGGGTTCATAGGTATAATGTAGGTGACGGCGGTGTCCGGAGCGGCATATTAGGGGTTAATAGTATAATGCAGGTGGCGACGATGTCGGGGGCGGCAGATTAGGGGTTAATAAGTGTTAGATTAGGGGTGTATAGACTCGGGGTTCATGTTAGAGTGTTAGGTGTAGACATAAAATGTGTTTCCACATAGGAAAATATGGGGCTGCGTTACGAGCTGAACGCTGCTTTTTTGCAGGTGTTATGTTTTTTTTTTAGCCGCCTCAGCCCCATTGTTTCCTATGGGGATATCGTGCACGAGCACGTTTTAGCCAGCTTACCACTACCGTAAGCAATGCTGGTATTACAGGGAGAAGTGGCGTTAAATTTGCTCAACGCTCACTTTTCTGAGGCTAACGCAGCCATTCAGAAAACTTGTAATACCAGCATTGTTTAAAGTAGGCGCTGGAAAAAAAAAGGATCGTTAGCAACGCAAGTCTTTACCGAAAAAAACTCGTAATCTAGCAGTTAGATTTTTGAGTAATTTTTCTATAACGTTTATGATATACAATAGCACAGGAGTTGTTATTTCCTCAAGGGCAGTGAATCTTTTTGAAAGCATGTGTCCAAGTTGTTGATATTACTCCAATAAAAGTATATTTTGTGCCCATAGATCTGTATACTACACTGCAGTGTGTGACGTGTGAATAAAATAACTAAACCTTTATTATTTCCCATCATCCTCTGCAGCACATCAAGCTTTATGGTTAGTTTTGCAGCACATTGTCTAATTATTAATCCCTACACTGTAGAACTACAACGAAAGGCTGTGCAGGGGTGCAGGATAAATTGGTGTTGTATGTAAAAAAACATTTTTCATTCAGCTTTATATAACTAATAATGTATTTATCTATAACTATTATCATTAATGTCCTTTACATCCCCTTTATTTGTCTCTCCCACATGCCTCCTCCCCGCACCTTATATACAAACACTTCACATTATAGAGAGATTCTCTCTGCCTCACATACACCACCTTTCCTATAGCACATCATGTAGCGATATACAGGACTATGGAGAGGTTCCATATGTCTTAATAGCACATCACCAGCACTTTATATGTACACATTTTAAGCTATACAGCGGTTTCCTCTGGCTCACACACAGCACCCTGCCCAGCACCTTATACACAGAAATATAATATTATAGAGGTTCCCTCTGACTCACACATAAAGTGCCCTGCCCAGTTTCTTATATAAAGATATATAATATTATAGAGATGTTTCTCCTGCCTTACAGATATAGCCCCTCCCCAGTATCTTATATAAAGATATATAATATTATAGAGGTGTTTCTCCTGCCTTACAGATATAGCCCCTCCCCAGTACCTTCTACACGGGCATATTAAAGAGGTTCCCTCTGAGTTACACACACACAGCTACCTCCCAGTACCTTACAGATTTATATTATAAAGAGGTTCCCTCTGACTCACACATATATATAGCCCCTCCCCAGTACCTTCTACACGGGCATATTAAAGAGGTTCTCTCTTACTCACATACACACAGCTACCTCCCAGTACCTTACAGATTTATATTATAAAGAGGTTCCCTCTGACTCACACACACACAGCTACCTCCCAGTACCTTACAGATTTATATTATAAAGAGGTTCCCTCTGACTCACACACATATAGCCCCTCCCAGTACCTTCAACATGGGCATATTAGAGAGGTTCCCTCTGAGTTACACACACACAGCTACCTCCCAGTACCTTACAGATTTATATTATAAAGAGGTTCCCTCTGACTCACACACATATATAGCCCCTCCTTCTTCATGGGCATATTAGAGAGGTTCCCTCTGAGTTACACACACACAGCTACCTCCCAGTACCTTACAGATTTATATTATAAAGAGGTTCCCTCTGACTCACACACATATATAGCCCCTCCCCTGAACCTTCTTCATGGGCATATTAGAGAGGTTGTCTCTTACTCACATACACACAGCTACCTCCCAGTACCTTACAGATTTATATTATAAAGAAGTTCCCTCTGACTCACACACATATATAGCTCCCTCCCCAGTACCTTCTTCATGGGCATATTAAAGAGGTTCCCTCTGAGTTACACACAAACAGCTACCTCCCAGTACCTTACAGATTTATATTATAAAGAGGTTCCCTCTGACTCACACACATATATAGCCCCTCCCCTGAACCTTCTTCATGGGCATATTAGAGAGGTTGTCTCTTACTCACATACACACAGCTACCTCCCAGTACCTTGCAGATTTATATTATAAAGAGGTTCCCTCTGACTCACACACATATATAGCCCCTCCCCAGTATCTTATATAAAGATATATAATATTACAGAGAGGCTTCTCCTGCCTCACACATATAATCCCCTCCCCAGTACCTTCTTCATGGGCATATTAGAGAGGTTCTCTCTGACATACACACAGCTATCTCCCAGTACCTTAACCCCTTAATGACCGAGGACGTACGCCATACGTCCTCAGAAAAAATACAGTTAACGCCTGAGGACGTATGGCGTACGTCCTCGGTTTGGAAAGCAGCTGGAAGCGATCCTGATCGCTTCCAGCTGCTTTCCGGTTATTGCAGGATGCCTCGATATTGAGGCATCCTGCAATAACAATTTGTACCCCTCCGGTGCAGAGAGAGCCACTCTGTGGCCCTCTCTACACCGGACATCGATGGCCGCATTCGTTGGTGGGTGGGAGCTGCAGTGGGAGGCGGGTGGGCGGCCATCGATGGGTTCTAAGACACAGAGGGGGGCGGGATCGGGGGCGGGACAGTCGGGGGCGCGCACAATGCGCGCGCGTGCACGGGGGCGGCGGGCAGGCGCGTGCACGGGGAGGGAGCAGGTGGGAACCGCTACACTACAGAAAATTATCAAGTATAAGTGGGAGGAAGGGGGGGGGAAGAAATGCCCCAAAAAAGTAATCTAAGGGATCTGGGAGGGGGTGGGGGTTGGTCTTGGGCTACACTACAGCTACACTACAGAAAAAAATAAAATAACAAATAAAAAAAAGACTATATAGTGTAAACTGGGTACTGGCAGACAGCTGCCAGTACCCAAGATGGCTGCCAAGAGGGTAGAGGGGGAGGTTAGAGAGCTGTTTGGGGGGGGGGGCAGGGAGGTTTGGGGGCTAAGGGGGGATCCTACACAGCAGCATATGTAAATATGCAAAGGGGAAAAAAAAAAGAAAAAAAGGATGCCTTTTATTTTAGTACTGGCAGACTTTCTGCCAGTACTTAAGATGGTGGGGACAATTGTGGGGTAGGGGAGGTAAGAGAGCTGTTTGGGAGGGATCTGGAGGGGGTGATGTGTCAGGTGGGAGGCTGATCTCTACACTAAAGCTAAAATTAACCCTGCAAGCTACCTAATTAACCCCTTCACTGCTAGCCATAATACACGTGTGATGCGCAGCGGCATTTAGCGGCCTTCTAAATACCAAAAAGCAATGCCAAAGTCATATATGTCTGCTATTTCTGAACAAAGGGGATCCCAGAGAAGCATTTACAACCATTTATGCCATAATTACACAAGCTGTTTGTAAATGATTTCAGTGAGAAACCTAAAATTTGGAAAAATTTAACATTTTTTTTAATTTTATCGCATATGGCAGTGAAATGGTGGTGTGAAATATACCAAAATGGGCCTAGATCAATACTTTGGGTTGTCTACTACATTACACTAAAGCTAAAATTACCCCAAAAAGCTCCCTACAAGCTCCCTAATTAACCCCTTCACTGCTGGGCATAATACACGTGTGGTGCGCAATGGCATTTTGCGGCCTTCTAATTACTAAAAAGCAACTCCAAAGCCATATATGTCTGCTATTTTTGAACAAAGGGTTTGTAAAAAAAAAAATTGAAAAAGTGAACTTTTTTTTTTTATTTGATCGCATTTGGCGTTGAAATGGTGGCATGAAATTTACAAAAATTGGCCTAGATCAATACTTGGGGATGTCTTCTAAAAAAAAAATATACCGGTACATGTCATGGGATATTTAGGTATTCCTGACAGATATCAGGGTTCCAATGTAACTAGCGCTAATTTAAAAAAAAAAAAGTGGTTTGGAAATAGCAAAGTGCTACTTGTATTTATGGCCCTATAACTTGCAAAAAAAGCAAAGAACATGTAAACATTGGGTATTTCTAAACTCTGGACAAAATGTAGAAACTATTTAGCATGGGTGTTTTTTGGTGGTTGTAGATGAGTAACAGATTTTGGGGGTCAAAGTTAGAAAAAGTGTGTTTTTTTCCATTTTTTCCTCATATTTTATAATTTTTTTATAGTAAATTATAAGATATGATGAAAATAATGATATCTTTATAAAGTCCATTTAACGGCGAGAAAAACTGTATATAATATGTGTGGGTACAGTAAATGAGTAAGAGGAAAATTACAGCTAAACACAAACACCGCAAAAATGTAAAAATAGCCTTGGTCCCAAACGAACAGAAAATGGAAAAGTGCTGTGGTCATTAAGGGGTTAAAGCAGTGTTTTTCAAATTTTGGGATGGTGGTGTGCCACAGGATTTTTTAATGTAAAAAAGTGTGCCACGGCAAAAAAAAAGGTTGCAAATCACTGCCTTAAAGGGACACTGAGCCCAAATTTTTTCTTTCATGGTTCAGATAGAAAGTTGCTTGAAATTGCATGCACTAATTTACTCCTATTATCAAATTCCCTTCATTCTCTTGGTATCTTTATTTGAAAAGCCAGAATGTAAGTTTAGATGCCGGCCCATTTTTGGCGAACAACATGGGTTGTCCTTGCTTATTGGACAGAACCAATCAAAAAGTGCTGTCCGTGGTCCTGAACCAAAAATTGGCTGGGTCCTTAGCTTAGATGCCTTCTTTTTCAAATAAAGATAGCAAGAGAATGAAGAAAAAATGATAATAGAAGTAAATTAGAAAGTTGCTTAAAATGAAATGCTTTATCTGAATCATGAAAAAAAAATTGGGTTTAGTGTCCCTTCAAAGATTTATAATATTATAAAGAGATTCCCTCTGTGACCCACACATTTATCTCCCTCCCCTGTAGCTTTTACACAGATATAAAATTGAGTAGTTCCCTCATACTCACACACGCAACCCCCTCCCCAGCACTGTATACACAAATTTATATTATATGGAGATTCTCTCCGACTCACAAACAAAACCCCTCCCCAGTACCTTCTTCATGGGCATATTAGAGAGGATCTCTCTGACTCACATATTTACCAGATATGTTCCCCAAGAACAGTAGCATATTCTGAAAGTGAGATTAAGTGATATTATAGCTGCTTTCTATGGAATGACAAGGGTGAATAACCAAATGCTAATACAAACAACAAATACAGGCTATTGCAGATGTTATTGCAAATACTGTATACAATGGGTAAGAACAGTACTCCCCTTTAGGTGGACCGCTGCCTTCTTACAGTCTCTCAAAAGGAACCATTGAAATATGTAGAATTCGGATAGAGATGGTGCAGGTCCTGTATTCCTTTTGAAACAGTTCCCCAGATATCACTGAGGATAAGAAGAAATAAAAGAGCTATCTTAATAAACACTTGTTCTTTTTATATATACATGGATTCTGCTGTTTTTGTAAAATCGCCGGACCTTGGGTTCCAAGGAATTCAGTTGCATACGTAGAGTGGAGGAATCCTACGGTGAGGAGCCGACTTCTGATATATATCAGAGTGAGTATACTGCACCTTTATTACGTGGTTAACGTTTACATACACCAGTGAAGTTTTCTTATCTTCAGTGATATCGGGGAGAACTGTTTCAAGAGGAATACAGAACCTGCGCAATCTCTAGCGGAATTCTGAGTAGCAAAATGGAATTCCCATTGACTTTAATGTAATGATGTAAAGGTAAAAGTGCTATAGCAACAAAACGATGAGAGATGGACTTCCGGTGGGTGGCTCACCAAGATGGCCACTGAATCTTACTGTTCTGTATAAGATTGCTAACTGCAAGGTAAATTGTGGCCAAATCTTAAGCCATCCATTCCTCCCTTGGCAACAGGTGTGCCCGGGAAACCTCCAGGATGAAGAATTTCCAACTCTTGGCCACAGAGAAGTCGTTTAACTCCAATCAAGCCATTGGGCTTTTCAGCAGAATTGCGCACTCAATTAAACAAGATGGAGCACATTATTTCTTCCCTTAATGCAGTCTTCACACCACTGTTCAATTGCCTAACTGCAGTTATGGGGGAACTTCTCCTAGAAGCACAAGCGCTGCATACAAAAAATCAACCTTATCAACTTGGCAGCACCTCCAGAGAACTCACTGTCACGGCAGGACACAGATAAGTCTTCACTAGTATCGGACCGTCTGTATCCTAGGGTGGAGCCTCCAAAGAAAGTACTATGTCTAACGTTTGCAGCTAAGTTACCAGCACCAAGATCTAATGCGCCACTGATCATGACAAGGGGTATAGATATGCAATCCTCTCGCAAGGTGGAATATTCTCAAGTCAGTCCTATGGAGAATGACTATACCTCAAGATTTTAAAGATGCCCGAAAGACATAAGGCGCAACTACTTTACTAGATTCACTGCGCATTTTCTTCAACCATCTGTGTCCCATTTAATCCTGGCAACATGATCTGACTCTAATTTGACCTTGTCTGCTTTGGTTTGGGAAGTGAGTCTGGTAAACAGAAGTCTGGTGTGGGATGACTGTATTCATGAACATGATATAAGCTAGCTCAAAGAAGACATATCTCTGCTCGAGTAAAATAATTTTTTTGCAGCTGTGTTTTTTTTCTTTTCTTTCTGACATTAAAGCTTCCATAAGACGCTAGCCTTTATATCTATAACTATTTGACAACGGGGACCTTTTGGCAGATATTAATCAGGAGGATGGCGCTAAAGGCAGATCTATGAACACAGTGCTGGTTGCACACTTCAGGGACATATATGGCTACCTTTCTTAATGCGACCAGACATAACTCTGTTACCAATAATCATGCTGCGTTTGTTTTAATATAATTATAGTTTATAATATATACGCTTGGTTAGCAGTTTGCAATACTGACTCCACCTCCCACATGACCCACTCATGTATTTACTCGGCATATCAATTTACAGATAGCTTTTTGCAAGCTTTGCTCCCAAACACATGTTTGTAGAGTTATAATTCTTGAAGGCACTGTTAACTTTCGTTCTCCTACTTAGTTTTACGCAACCGGCTAAAGTCTCCTAGGAACACACACATAGCCTGCATCTATCTCTTACTGTAATACATCCTGTCTACCTACTTCTTCTGAGCAGGAGGGAGGAAGAGAGAAACAAAACCATAGCATGATATTCCCTAAGATATGTGGGTCTGACTTACTTAATTTTTTATATTACTATCCTAAGGTTGCGCTGGCTATTCAAACTGAATTCTATGTAAAAAGGGACACAGCTTTACTTGTGCAGAGTGCTAAGTTGTTCAGTAGCAACAATCTTGTTACGACACTCTCGCGCCCTGATATTTGTCTGCTCCTAGGTTTACTTTGTAATATCTGCAGTGTTTAATACTGAAGCTATAGTCCTAGCTATTACCCCTAGTTATGTGTTTATCTCTGCATTCACTTTAATCTGGCTTTGGAACCTGAAGCCTGCTTCTTTTGCTTTTAGGCAGAGGGGAATAGGTTACACGCATCCATTTTTAGCTAATTAGCAGTGTAGTGTATAAAACGGATGCCAGTGTCCATAATCTGACAATGGCATAATTTAAAGTTAATATGAAGGCTGAAATTATAATTAACACTTTACCTTGTCTCCTCTGCCAGCAGATTTAAAAATTGATGGACAAAAACTCCTGGAAAACTTGAAGTATCTGTTTCTGGTGTTTAATTCTGCATAACATGTCAAGAATATTGATTTTGTCAGATATAAACTGGAAAGGAAAGAAAACACGAGGACCTCTAGTGGTTATTGTAGTATTGCATCTCAATACAAAGTGAATGTCCACTTTCGCCAAGGTATCTCTATTTTTAACAATAACGCTAAGTTTCTAGATTCTAATCCTAATGGGCACTACAGGCAATATTACACATCTAAGGACTCATGACTGCCTTTCTCTCTTAAAGGGACAGTAAAGTAAAAAAAAAAAAAAAAAACTTTCATGATTTAAATTGGGCATGTCATTTTAAACAACTTTCCAATTTACTTTTATTACCAATTTTGCTTTGTTCTCTTGGTATTCTTAGTTGAAAGCTAAATCTAGGATGTTCATATGCTAATTTCTTAGGCCTTGAAGACTGCCTCTAATCTGAAAGCATTTGACAGTTTATCACCACTAGAGGGCATTAATTCATGTGTTTCATATAGATAACATTGAGCTCAAGCACATGAAGCTCTTAGGAGTCAGCACTGATTGGCTAAAAATGCAAGTCAGTCAAAAGAACTGAAATAAAAGGGCAGTTTGCAGGGGCATAGATACAAGGTATTCACAGGGGTAAAAAGTGTATTATTATAACTGTGATGGTTATGCAAAATTGGGGAATGGGTAATAAAGGGATTATCTACCTTTTTAAACAAAATGCTGGTGTTTACTGCCCCTTTAAGGTCACAATTATCAGGCAGAAATAGTTGCTTGGTACACAATTATTATAAATATTCTGCTTCATATGTTTGCTCATTTTGCGTTAATGTCATTGTTTAGGTCCAAGGATTTTGCTGGTAAATGTCAGCCCCTGGTTCAGTTCATGCAATTCTACCACTTAGTAGGAAAAAAATGGGCTCCTTGCTTTTCTTTTAAAGCCCTGTTGCAAGACTTTAAGGTGTGCCATCATGTTATAACTTGAGAAGTTCTCTATGTTTCTGTCCTTTTTACTCACCGGAGTAATTCATATATCAAATCATAGGCTGAGACAACAAGCTAAAGTTTGTTCTGTTATAGTATGTTGTTTTGTTTTTTTGTTTAATGGTTAAATTAGTTAGCTAGATTAGCTATAAGGTTAGGTTTGTTGATTAGTTAAGTTTAGGATAGAGACCCTTGTCTCTCCATAAAAATAAAAAATATGAGAGTTAGATACATGTGGAATTCTTTAGGATTTGAGAAGCTATACATTGAAAAATACTGATGTGACACAAGTGAGTGGAATGATGGAGATGGTGATCTCTAAATGTAATACATACTTCTAATTTGAGATATATCGTGTATAAAAAGACTGAGAATTGTGATGTTTTATTGATATGACTGTATATGACTGTATGTATCCACGTCTTCTCTCAATAAAAAGAATTAAAAAAAAACAAAAAACTGAGAGATATCAAGTAGATATTTACCAGATATATTCCCTGTGTGCAGTATCATATTCTGAAAGTGAGATTATGTGGGATTATAGCTGCTTTTAACTTTACATCCCATTAAAGTCTATGGGCATCCCATTTTGTCATTCACCCTTGTCATTCCATAGAAATCAGCTATAATCCCACATAATCTCACTTTCAGAATATGTTACATTATCTAGGGAACATATCTAGTAAATATCTACTTAATATGTCTCATAGATTTATTGCTATAGCACTTTTAACTTTACATCCCATTAAAGTTATTTTGTCATTCACCCTTGTCATTCCTTTTAGTACAGCCCCCCCCTTCCCAGTACTTAAAGGGACAGTCAACCCAAAAATTACTGTTACTTATTTAGATTAGTTAATTAATGATCTTTACAGCAAACCGTAACCCAATTATCATCTAAATAAACTTTGGCAGAAAATACACTTACTAGATCTCATCTGGCCGTTTTGAAATGGTCACCTGACCCCTCCTTCTCTGACGTCTCCCAAAAGCTTCCACTAGTACATGATCTTTTGTCCCTGCACGCTCCTGTGTCTCCCTTCATTCAGTTCAGTGAGACACTCATATGGCACCCCCCTCACACTAACTATCTCAACTTACTTCACTATCTCCCTCATTCATCCCAACGGCCGCAATTTCAGCTCTCTAGCTGTTCGTACCCGGCACTCACTGCCTCTCAAACATGATGTGCGCTATGTTACAGAGAATGAGAGGCAGCGAGTGCCGGGCAGGCGGCGATGTGATGTGGGTCTGTGCGTGTAACAGCGATAACCGGGTCTACAAGCTGTTCCTGCCGGCACTCACTGCCTCTCATTCTCTGTAATAGTGTATCAGTGAAACATCATATAACTACTGTATGTTAGAAGCAGGTTTTATATGATAGTTAGATTTTAACAGCTTAACAGCCAAGAGGTAAAAAATGAAGGCTCTGTAAGGATCATATTAAAGGGACATTCAACACTTACTGTAACAGGTTTTGATATTGTAAATAAAAAAACGGAGGTCCGCCAACACTATACCCCTCCTCCCTTGCCGCCTTGCTTCTGTCCTAACGCGCGTGCAATTTCTGTCCGAGGTCTGGATTCTGATTTGATTATCAGTTGAAGAAGAAGGCAGCTACGTAATAGTGGGGGGAGTTCGGCATCCATATTGACCGGGCATTAGAGTAGTTAGCGCCGCTGATTAGGACAGAAGCAAGGCGGCAAGGGAGGAGGGGTATAGTGTAGGCGGACCTCCGTTTTTTTTATTTACAATATCAAAGCCTGTTACAGTAAGTGTTGAATGTCCCTTTAAATAGTAAAACACAATAACTTCAATAGGTCTTCCTTTAGCAGAATGTTCTGTCTGCACAAACACAAACACACGCTTAGGAGCAGCAGGAGCTGTCTTTCACTGTAATCACTATGCAGAGTAAAAGTCGTTCTGCATCCCATCCTTACACATGCACAAAATACAAAAGAGAACAGGAAGAGATTGTGCAGACAGAACGTTCTGCTGAAAGGAAGACCTATTGAAGTTATTGTGTTTTACTATTTAATATGATCCTTACAGAGCCTTCTTAACCTCTTGGCTGTTAAGCTGTTAAAATCTAACATACAGTAGTTGTATGATGTTTCACTGATACACTATTACAGAGAATGAGAGGCAGTGAGTGCCGGCAGGAACAGCTTGTAGACCCGGTTATCGCTGTTACACGCACAGACCCACATCACATGGCCGCCTGCCCGGCACTCACTACCTCTCATTCTCTGTAACACACAGTGCACAGCATGGATGAGAGGCAGTGAGTGCCGGGTACGAACAGCTAGAGAGCTGAAATTGCAGCTGTGGGGATGAATGAGGGTGATAGTGAAGTGAGGGGAGATAGTGTGAGGAGGGTGCCATATGAGTGTCTCACTGAACTGAATTAAGGGAGATACAGGGGCGCGCAGGGACGAAAGGATCCTGTACTAGTGGAAGTTTTTGGGAGACGTCAGAGAAGGAGGGGTCAGGCGGCCATTTCAAAACGGCCAGATGAGATCTAGTAAGTGTATTTTCTGCCAAAGTTTATTTAGATGATAATTGGGTTACGGTTTGCTGTAAAGATCATTAATTAACTAATCTAAATAAGTAACAGTAATTTTTGGGTTGACTGTCCCTTTAAAATGCAGACATATAATTTTATACGGCGGTTTCATTTGTCTCATGCACACCCAGACCCCACTCTTGTTCCTTATATACAGATATATAATATTATAGAGAGGTTCTCTCTGTCTCACACACCCAGCCCCCTCTCCATTAGCTTCTATACATACATAAAATATTATAGAACGTTTCCCATTGCATCACACACACAGTACTATGTACCTTATATAAAAATATATAATATTATAGAGATTTTCCCATTGTTTTACACACAGACAGACCCCTCCCCAGTACCGTATATACAGATATATAATATAAAGAGGTTCAAATTCTCCAGACATCCCAACCTGCAAAAACTCATTTCAGGGAGGTGGCTTCACCGGCTACTGCGCCACCCCCCCCCCCCCCAGTTATATATTGGACACCTTGAAACCCTAAATAAGATAGAGACTTATCATTAAAGTAGCTTCCCACTAAAGTCACATTTTAAAAAAGTAGCTTTATTGCACAACCACATACAACAAACCTATTTTCCAGTGATCGTACGCTTGTTGAATGCTTAAATATTTTAGAATACGAAGTTTAATTATGTGCAGTAAATAAGGTAGTATTTGTGTTTTATTTTATTAAAATCAGGGGGGGCTTTTTGGTTACTGATGCATGTTTGAGGGTTCTATAACGTCCCAGCAACTAAAGGCATTCATTAAAGAAATAATTTTCCGTATTTGGGCCACATTGGATCATGGTACTTGGAGTTTCAGGGAGATTGCATAACATTTGCTTGCATCAGGGAGTCACTATTATAACCAGGGAGACTCCCTAAACTTCAGGGAGAGTTGGGATGTCTGCATTGTCTCACACACCCAGCCCCCTCTCCATTAGCTTCTATACATACATAAAATATTATAGAACGTTTCCCATTGCATCACACACACAGTACTATGTACCTTATATAAAAATATATAATATTATAGAGAGGCTCCCATTGTCTCACACACATACCGCCCCTTCCCCAGTACCTTATATACAGATATATATTAGAAAGGTTCCCATTGTATCACACACACAGAGTCCACCGCAGTACCTTATATACAGATATATATTACAGAGAGGTTCCCGTTGTTTTATACACACAGACCCCTCCCCAGTACCTTATATACAGATATATATTATAGAGAGGTTCCCATTGTCTCACAAACACAGAGCCCTCCCCAGTACCTTATATACAGATATATATTATAGAGATATCCCCATTGTCTCACACACACAGACCCCTCCCCAGTACCTTATATACAGATATATATTATAGAGCTATCCTCCCCATTGTCTCAAACACACAGACTCCACCCCAGTACCTCGTGGCCGGACTTTTAGCCGACGGACATTTGGCAGACGGACATTTGGCCGAAACACAAGTGGCTGTCAGATAACAGTCCGGCCACGAGATAGATAGATTTGATAGATACATAGATTAGATAGATAGATCAATAGATGCAATAGATACATTTGATAGATACGATAGATAGATAGATTTGATAGATAAATAGATAGATTTGATAGATAGATAATTTCCCAGACAGAGAATTACAAGACGTGCGTCTGAGACCCATGGTAAGGTTCTCAGAGGCAGTTGCGGCGCCCGAGGCTCTGATTAGAACAGAGCACTCTGGAACGCATCTGCCCTCGGCCGTCATCTGAACATTCTTTAGCTTTCTGTCTGTCGGCCAAATGTCCTTCTGCATTTTGTCAGAGCACCCAGTACCTTATATACAGATATATATTATAGAGAGGTTCCCATTGTCTCAAACACACAGACCCCTCCCCAGTACCTTATACACAAATATATATTATAGAGAGGTTCCCATTGTCTCACACACACCGCCCCCTTCCCAGTACCTTATATACAGATATATATTATAGAGAGGTTCCCATTGTCTCACACACACAGAGCCCTCCCCAGTACCTTATATACAGATATATATTATAGAGAGGTTCCCATTGTCTCACACACATAGACCCCTCCCCAGTACCTTATATACAGATATACATTATAGAGAAGTCCCATTGTCTCACACACACCGCCCCCTCCCCCGTACCTTATATACAGATATATATTATAGAGAGGTTCCCAATGTCTCACACACATAGAACCCTCTCCAGTACCTTATATACAGATATACATTATAGAGAAGTCCCATTGTCTCACACACACCGCCCCCTCCCCAGTACCTTATATACAGATATATATTATAGAGAGGTTCCCAATGTCTCACACACATAGAACCCTCTCCAGTACCTTATATGCAGATATATATTATAGAGAAGTCCCATGGTCTCACACTACAGACCCCTCCCCAGTACCTTATATACAGATATATATTATAGAGAGGTTCCTTTGCCTCACACACACACCGCCCCCTCCCCAGTGCCTTATATACAGATATATATATTATAGAGAGGTTCCCATTGTCTCACACACATAGACCCCTCCCCAGTACCTTATATACAGATATATATTATAGAGAGGTTCCCATTGTCTCACACACACAGACCCCTCTCCAGTACCTTATATACAGATATATATTATATAGAGGTTCCTTTGCCTCACACACACACACCGCCCCCTCCCCAGTGCAGTGCCTTATATACAGATATATATTATAGAGAGGTTCCCATTGTCTCACACACACAGAGCCCTCCCCAGTACCTTATATACAGAGATATATTATAGAGAGGTTCCCATTGTCTCACACACACAGACCTCTCCCCAGTACCTTATATACAGATATATATTATAGAGAGGTTCCCATTGTCTCACACACAGACCCCTCCCCAGTACCTTATATACAGATATATATTATAGAGAGGTTCCATTGTCTCACACACACCGCCCCCTCCCCAGTACCTTATATACAGATATATATTATAGAGAGGTTCCTATTGTCTCACACACACAGACCCCTCCCCAGTACCTTATATACAGATATATATTATAGAGAAGTCCCATTGTGTCACAAACACAGACCCCTCCCCAGTACCTTATACACAGATATATGATATTATAGAGAGGTTCCTTTGCCTCACACACACACCCGCCCCCTTCCCTAGTACCTTATACACAGGTATAAAATATTAGAGAGATATCCCCATTGCCTCACACATAAACATCTCCCCGGTGCATTATACACAAATAAATAATATTATAAAGAGGTTTCCTCTGACTCACACACACACTCCTTCCAGAAGGGTCTAGCTGCAGCTCTTCCACTCTAGACAGGAAACATACGACCTCCACTGACTCTAGACAGGAAACATGTGACCTCCACTCAAAGTTGTTGTTTTTTTTTTTTTTTTAATCAACTTTAATGTAACAAACAACTTATAGACAATCATTCTGAAAACGAAACATTTTGCAGCTTTCTTGTTCTTCTTAATGTGCACTCACAGTGGTTACCTTATAAATGACAATCAGCATAAACCACTGTGAGTGCACATTAAGAAGAACAAGAAAGCTGCAAAATGTTTCGTTATCAGAATGATTGTCTATAGGTTGTTTGTTATATTAAAGTTGATTAAAAAAAAAAAAAAGCTTTGAGTGTAGGTCACATGTTTCCTGTCTAGAGTCAGTGGAGGTCTCATGTTTCCTGTCTACAGTGGAGCTCCAGTCTGCAGCTGAGAAGGGTCCAACTGCAGAGTGGAGCTCCACTCTAGACAGGAAGCATGTGACCTCCACTCAAAGCTTTTTTTTTTTTTTTTTAATCAACTTTAATGTAACAAACAAGCTATAGACTGTGACAATGATTATGAAAACGAAACATTTTGTAGCTTTCTTGTTCTTCTTAAAGTTTATTCACAGTGTTTTATGCAGATTGTGATTTATAAGGTAACCACTGTGAATGAACATTAACCCCTTAGTGACCAGACCATTGTTACATTTTCTTACCCTTAAAGGGACACTAAACCCAACAATTTTATTTCAGGATTCAAGTAGAGAATACAATTTTAAACAACACTCCTATTTACTTTTATTATCTAATTTGCTTCATTCTTCAGATATCCTTTGTTGAAGAAATAGCAATGCACATGGGTGAGCCAATAACAGGAGGCATCAATGTGCAGCAACCAATCAGCAGCTACTGAGCCTATCTAGATATGCTTTTGAGCAAAGTATACCAAGAAAGTGAAGCAAATTAGATAATACAAGTAAATTAGAAAGTTGTTTAAAATTGCATGCTCTTTCTAAATAATGAAATAAAAAAATTGGGTTTCATGTCCCTTTAAGGACCAGGGCTATATTTTCCTCTTACTCATTTACTGTACCCACACATATTATATACCGTTTTTCTCGCCACTAAATGGACTTTCTAAAGATACCATTATTTTCATCATATCTTATAATTTACTATAATTTTTTTTATAAAATATGAGGAAAAAATGAAAAAAACACACTTTTTCTTACTTTGACCCCCAAAATCTGTTACATATCTACAACCACAAAAAACACCCATGCTAAATAGTTTCTAAATTTTGTCCTGAGTTTAGAAATACCCAATTTTTACATGTTCTTTGCTTTTTTTGTAAGTTATAGGGTCATAAATACAAGTAGCACTTTGCTATTTCCAAACCATTTTTTTTTTTTCAAAATTAGCGCTAGTTACATTGGGACACTGATATCTTTCAGGAATCTCTGAATATCCCTTGACATGTATATATATATTTTTTTTTAGAAGACACCCCAAAGTATTAATCTAGGCCCATTTTGGTATATTTCATGCCACCATTTCACCGCCAAATGCGATCAAATAAAAAAAAAATGTTTATTTTTTCACAAAATTTATTTTTCTCAAAGAAATTATTTACAAACAACTTATGCAATTATGGCATAAATGGTTGTAAATGCTTCTCTGGGATCCCCTTTGTTCAGAAATAGCAGACTTATATGGCTTTGGCGTTGCTTTTTGGTAATTAGAAGGCTGCTAAATGCCACTGCGCACCACATGTGTTTTATGCCCAGCAGTGAAGGGGTTAATTAGGGAGCATGTAGGGAGCTTGTAGAGTTAATTTTAGCTTAAGTGTAGTGTAGTAGACAACCCAAAGTATTGATCTAGGCCCATCTTGGTATATTTCATTTCACCGCCAAATGCATAAAATACAAAAAAAAATTTCACTTTTTCACAAACTTTAGGTTTCTCACAGAAATTATTTACAAACACCTTATGCAATTATGGCACAAATGGTTGTAAATGCTTCTCTGGGATCCCCTTTGTTCAGAAATAGCAGACATTTATGGCTTTGGGATTGCTTTTTGGTAATTAGAAGGCTGCTAAATGCTGCTGCGCACCACACTTGTATTATGCCCAGCAGTGAAGGTGTTAATTCATTAGCTTGTAGGGAGCTTGTACGTTTAATTTTCGCTTTAGTGTAGTAGACAACCCAAAGTATTGATCTAGGCCCATTTTGCTATATTTCATGCTACCATTTCACCGCCAAATGCGATCAAATAAAAAAAATGTTTTACTTTTTCACAAACTTTGGGTTTATCACTGAACAAACAGCTTGTGCAATTATAGCACAAATGGTTGTAAATGCTTCTCTGGGATCTCCTTTGTTCAGAACCCCCCCCCCCCCCCCCAAACAGCTCTCTAACCCCCCCTTCTAACTTTTAGCGTACATGTTATGTACTTTCAGCTGTCTGCCAGTAGCTAATATTTATTTGCTTTTATTTTTTTTATATACAGTAGATATATAAAATAAAATCTGTAGTGTATTTGCCCACCCTCATTCCCCTACCACTCTACCCTCTCCCAGTTTATTTTACTAATCTATTATCCCCCTCTCCCTCCTTCCAGCTTCCAACTGTTCCGTAGTATAAGCGTTACCACCCGCTCCTGCCAATCTCACACACCCTACCGCCTTCTTCCTCCTACCTCCAGTGATGGGCCACCCACCTGCCTCCCTCCTATCCTTCGCATGCCACCAACGATTGGCACCATCACTGGCCCTCTCTGCAACGGTTGCTTAGAAAATGGTAATGCACTATGCCTCAATATTGAGGCATTTCTGCAATCTGTGTCCCTTTCTGTATTGTGCAGCGGTGGTGCCAATCGGTGGCGTGGGAGGGTAAGGAGGGAGGCAGGTGGGAGCCCCATCGCTGGAGGGGCTGGAGAGGCTGGGACCACTGTGCTGCATAAAAAAAATATGTTAAGATAGGGATAGAAGGATAGTGATAGATGGATAGAGATAAATGGATATAGGTATAGGGAGATAGGGATAGAGATAGATGAATAGAGATAGAGGGATAGATGGATAGGGATAGATGGACACAGCAATAGAGGGATAGAGGGATATATGGATAGTGATAGAGATAGAGGGATTGGTGATAGATATAGACGGGAGTGGGTGGTACCTCTGCGCTGCAGAAAATTAGATGTTGAAAGTGGCAGGGAGGGTGAAGGAGGGAGGGGGGAT
The DNA here is from genome assembly GCF_027579735.1 of Bombina bombina. NCBI lineage: Eukaryota > Metazoa > Chordata > Amphibia > Anura > Bombinatoridae > Bombina > Bombina bombina. The sequence continues at coordinate 92,502,617 of NC_069503.1, forward strand.
AAGAGAGAGGAGATCTGAGTGGATGGGGGGTCAGATGGTAGGCAAAGGTTCTTGGAGGGAGAGGTGGGTAAATAAGGGAGTGGTTAGTAAGTTGGACACATTTTTGACCGCCTACACGGACTTTAACACTAGTATTGCAATAAACAGATAGCAAATGTGGAACAAATTTGTTTATGTTTTCAAAAAGTAACTGTTATTTAAAAAAGAGTTAAAATCCTTTGAGCCACTTATTTATTTGTGGATATATACACGGCATGAACCCCATCATAGGACAGACATGTTATCAGACTTGCCCAACGCTCTTTATGGAAAACATTGGTGACAACCTTGCTACTTCATATATTTTACCTTTTATAATAAACTGTTATTTTAAAAGGGTTAAAATCCTTTTGGGTCACTCATTTCTGTGATGATAAATACTCGGCATGAGCTTCATCATAGAATAGACAAATATTTTCAGCATGGCCCAATGCAAACAATCTGGTGCCAACTTTGCAACTTCATATATTTTATCTTATCTTATCAAGTAAAGGTATTTAAAAAGGGTTAAAATCATTTGGCCCACTAATTTATGTGTGGATATATACAGGGCATGAACCCCATTATAGAATAGACATGTTATCAACCTGGCCCAACGCTTTTTATAGCAAAAAAAATGCAGGCAACCTTGCCATTTCATATATTTTACCTTTTCTAAATAAGTAATTGGTATTTAAAAACTCTTAAAATCCTTTGGAACGCTCATTAATGTGTGCTTATATACATGGCATAAGCCTCTATATAGGATATACATGTTTTCAGCCTGTCACAATGCTTTTTATATCAAACAATCTGGTGCCAACCTTGCCACTTCATATATTTTACCTTTTCTGAATAAGTAACTGGTATTTTAAGTGTTAAAATCCTTTTGGTCACTTATTTCTGTGATGATATATACTCGGCATGAACATCTTCATAGAATATACATATTTTCAGCCGTGCCCAATGCTTTTTATAGCAATTTTTTGGTGCCAACCTGGCCACTTCATATATTTTACCTTTTCTGAATAAGTAACTGGTATTTAAACTGGTATTTAAAAAGGGTTGAAATCTGATGAGTCACTCATTTCTGTGTGTATATATACAGGGCATGAACCCCTTCATATTTTTAAGTTCTAAGCCTGACCCAATGCTTTATATGGCAAACAAACTTGTGCCAACCTTGCCACTGAATATATTTTACCTTTTTTAAAAGTAACTTGTATTTAAAAAGGTTTAAAATTATATCCGTAAATCACACCTGGCTGCCATCAGGGGGTTACAGGGGTGACTCCTGTCAGGGGCCAAATGGGCCAGGGTGCCCCATGAGGCAAGAACAACTATTATTTTCTTTAAACAATTTTGGCAGCCACCAGAGGGTACTACAGCAGAGTGCTACTGAGTGTGGTCAATTGTATTAAAATGAGTAAAGCATTAGCATTTGAGAGGATTTTTGAGTGTGCACTAAATCACTATGCATAGTGAGACAGACTTGGCACTTAAAAGGACACTAAACACAATTTTTTTCATTCTAGATTCAGATAGAGCATGCAATTTTAAGCAGCTTTTTAATTTACTTCTATTATCAAATTTTCTTTGTTCTCTTCCTATATTTATCTGAAAAAGAAGAAATAAAAGCGTTTGAGCCGGCCCATGTTAGTTTGAGAACCTGGGTTACGCTTGCTTATTGGATGGCTAGATGCAGGCACCTATTAGCAAGCTCTATCCAGGGTACTGAACAAAAAATAGTCATGCTCCAAAGCTTTCATTCCTAACTTTTCAAATAAAGATAGCAAGAGAACGAATAAAAAATTATAATAGGAATAAATTATAAAGCTGCTTAAAATTGCATGGTCTATCTGAATCATGAAAGAAAAAATGTGGGTCCAGTAGCCCTTTAAGTTTGTACAGTGTGTGTCTGAGTCAGATGGCAGAGCACTTTCATTTGCAGAGGAGGTAGGACTTACATAGTAATTTTTTTTATTTCTTTGTGCAATTTTGGATTGTAACTTCAGTGTGGTAGTAGTATGGTGGGGCCAGGGGTCCATAAAAAACATTTATTTTTTTAGCAATCTGCAGCAGTGTATTTATGATTATTTGACAATGCTGTAGAAATTCTATATTTAAAGCCATGCATAAAGGTTTCCTCCTTAATACACAAATGGTAGTTGCCCTTTTGAAAGATATTTTTTTTTTGTAATATATACATTTTAACTACATTTCAGTTTACTGCCCCTTTATGCAAGGACTTTACAGATGCAAGGAGGCATTTTATCTATGATTTTTACATATGCATAAAAAGATATACTTTCAAACTAAGATTTCTCAGTGTTTCAAATGATACAGGTTAACTTAACACTGTTCAGTTTACACTACAGCTGACTTAATTTTGAAATACATACAAACGAGCCTAAATCATGCATTTAACCATATCTAATGGTATGAGACCTAGTGCCACGGCTTATGGTTCCACCAAGACCATATAGAGTACAGCATTTTCAAAATCCATAAGTTCAGCTGACAGATGGGAACATGTTTACACCATAATTGAAGTGTTGCTCTTGTTTGGGGGAAAAAACACAAACATATGTCAACCTTTTAAAAGTTTTCTTCATCTAACCATCTACCGATAAGATTAATCTACAATTTTGAATTCAGAGTTTAATTTTTGTTTGCACATTTGCAAATCTGATTGTTTAAAAAGTGATCTCTTAATTTCTGCAATTTTTTTATCATGCATGTCACACACTGTTTTGTTGGTCTCTCTGTGAGAGTGGGTGTATATGTCTTTGTGCATTTTCTGTGTATGTCTGTGAGGGTGTGTGCGTATGTCGTTGTGCTTTTTCTATTTGTGTCCCTGTGAGGGTGTGTGTATGTATGTCTTTGTGTATTTCCTCTTGATGCCTCTGTGAGGGTGGATGTGTATGACTTTTTTTTTTAATGTGGATGTCTCTTTGAGGGTGGGTGTGTGTATGTATGTATGTCTGCGTTTTCTGTGGATGTCTCTCTGAGGGTGTGTGAGTATGTCTGTGTGTTTTCTTTGGTTGTCTCTGTGAGGGTGTGTGTATGTATGTGCAGTTTCTGTGGGTGTCTCTCTGAGAGTGTATGTCTCTCTGTTTTCTCTGGATGTCTCAGTGAGGGGGTGTGTGTGTGTCTCTATGTCTTTGTGTGTTTTATGTGTCTGTGTGTTGATGGGTATATTATGTTAGTGGGTGACTTGTAACCGACACATGAGGGCATTTTGAAACTCATATGATTGTCTGTAATACAGCAAACAACACCCACAACTTCCTTTAACATGTTTCTTAGATAGACATATATGGACATTTTATGTTACTCCTCTAACTGCATTTCCTGTAGCCTCATGATGCGCGGCTGCTATATAACTGCTGTGTATACTTACAGTAAACGGAACTAGTGAGAAACACTCTCTGTGCTTGTGTGCTTTCTTGCTGTTCCCCGGAGCTCTGGAGAATCGTGTTCAATCAAGGTCAGAAACCATTTGAACTTATAACCCTAACCTGATACTATGAAAGCAGAAGCAACAATAGGCTTCTGCTATATATATATATATATATATATATATATATATACTGTTAACTATAATTATCTTGTACCTTCATACTTGTGGTAGTGTGTTATTAAAGCACTGACTCAGAAATGGTGTTAATTATCTTATTTTTTTATTATTATCAATAATTTAAACAGAAACACACCACCACCCCTTGTCCATCAGTCATTTGTTGAACATGGCATTAACTTGGAGGCCCTGTTGGTCAAGACATGCCTGCAAAAACAACTCCATATCTTCTCTGTGCTGAAATACAAAGAGGAATGGCTCCCTTGCTTCTGGTTCTTCTCTTTGCATCACGTTATCTATGGCCTTCTGGCGGTCATCTTCATTCATTGACACATAACTTGGCATGGTTATGCGCCCACAGAACAGTGCCTCATTCTTGACAACCCATTGTATAGCAATGTGTAGATCTTTAATGATTGTTGGCTCCTGTGTCAAGCACATGGGAGGAAACTTAGTCATAGTCAGAATCAAAACTGTTATTTTCATAATAAATAAAAAATCATTTAAGGGACACTCAAGTCAAAAACAGACTTTTATAAATCAGAAAGAACATGCAGTTTCCAATTTACTTCCATTATAAAATATGCTTCGTTCTCTTGTTATCCTTTGCTGAAGGAACAACATTGCACTACTGGCAGCAAGATGAACACATATAGGCCGCGTTCGGGCAGTGCTCAGGAGCTAGTGGAGGTGCTTCACTTCCAGCGATGACGTGGCGCTAGGTGACGTCAGAAGCAAGGGAACTTAGAGAAAACGATTGCATGCGCAAAGGGATCTGCTGAACAATAATGAACGTTTTTAAATAAGCTCCCTTGTAGCTGACTGTAAAAATGTTTAAATTGTGTCTCTCTTTATTAGTGGAGGATTATTTTTATTTAAGCTGTTTACACAACACCGTTGTTCGAGAATGGTTTCCCCTGCCTCTCGGCAAACATTGTAACTCTGACCCACCTTCATTCAGCTGTTCTCAGCTCAGCCCCTGTAGCTTATCCTGCCCCATTCAGCTAATAATACTACAGGTGCTGAGCTGAGAGCAGCTGAATGGAGGTGGGTCAGAGTTCTGATGTTTGCCGAGAGGCAGGGGAAACCAGAGACACTGGGGAAACAATTCTCAGCATAACACCGGATAAGCATGACAGCAGCATTTAGTACAGGGCAAATTGGAGATAGGTTACTTAACCTATCTCCAATTTGCCCTGTATTAAATGCGAGAAGGGTCCAACTGCAGAGTGGAGCTCCACTCTAGACAGGAAGCATGTGACCTCCACTCAAAGCTTTTTTTTTTTTTTTTTTAAATCAACTTTAATGTAACAAACAAGCTATAGACTGTGACAATGATTATGAAAACGAAACATTTTGTAGCTTTCTTGCATTCACAGTGTTTTATGCAGATTGTGATTTATAAGGTAACCACTGTGAATGAACATTAACCCCTTAGTGACCAGACCATTGTTACATTTTCTTACCCTTAAAGGGACACTAAACCCAACAATTTTATTTCAGGATTCAAGTAGAGAATACAATTTTAAACAACACTCTTATTTACTTTTATTATCTAATTTGCTTCATTCTTCAGATATCCTTTGTTGAAGAAATAGCAATGCACATGTGTGAGCCAATAACAGGAGGCATCAATGTGCAGCAACCAATCAGCAGCTACTGAGCCTATCTAGATATGCTTTTCAGCAAAGTATACCAAGAAAGTGAAGCAAATTAGATAATACAAGTAAATTAGAAAGTTGTTTAAAATTGCATGCTTTTTCTAAATCATGAAATAAAAAATTTGGGTTTCATGTCCCTTTAAGTACCAGGGCTATATTTTCCTCTTACTCATTTACTGTACCCACACATATTATATACCGTTTTTCTCGCCACTAAATGGACTTTCTAAAGATACCATTATTTTCATCATATCTTATAATTTACTATAATTCTTTTTGTAAAATATGAGGAAAAAATGAAAAAAACACTTTTTCTTACTTTGACCCCCAAAATCTGTTACATATCTACAACCACCAAAAAACACCCATGCTAAATAGTTTCTAAATTTTGTCCTGAGTTTAGATATACCCAATGTTTACATGTTCTTTGCTTTTTTTGTAAGTTATAGGGCCATAAATACAAGTAGCACTTTGCTATTTCCAAACCATTTTTTTTTTTTCAAAATAAGCGCTTGTTACATTAGAACACTGATATCTTTCAGGAATCTCTGAATATCTATTGACATGTATATATTTTTTTTTTAGTAGACAACCCAAAGTATTGATCTAGGCCCATTTTGGTATATTTCATGCCACCATTTCACCGCCAAAGGCGATCAAATAAAAAAAAAAAAGTTAACTTTTTCACACATTTTGTCACAAACTTTAGGTTTCCCACTGAAATTATTTACAAAAAGCTTCAGCAGTTATGGCACAAATGGTTGTAAATGCTTCTCTGGGATCCCCTTTGTTCAGAAATAGCAGACTTATATGGCTTTGGGATTGCTTTTTGGTAATTAGAAGGCTGCTAAATGCTGCTGCGCACCACACTTTTATTATGCCCAGCAGTGAAGGTGTTAATTCATTAGCTTGTAGGGAGCTTGTACGTTTAATTTTCACTTTCGTGTAGTAGACAACCCAAAGTATTGATCTAGGCCCATTTTGCTATATTTCATGCTACCATTTCACCGCCAAATGCGATCAAATAAAAAAAATGTTTTACTTTTTCACAAACTTTGGGTTTATCACTGAACAAACAGCTTGTGCAATTATAGCACAAATGGTTGTAAATGCATCTCTGGGATCTCCTTTGTTCAGACCCCCCACCCAAACAGCTCTCTAACCCCCCCCCCCTTCTACCTTTTAGCGTACATGTTATGTACTTTCAGCTGTCTGCCAGTAGCTAATATTTATTTGCTTTTATTTTTTTTATATACAGTAGATATATAAAATAAAATCTGTAGTGTATTTGCCCACCCTCATTCCCCTACCACTCTACCCTCTCCCAGTTTATTTTACTAATCTATTATCCCCCTCTCCCTCCTTCCAGCTTCCAACTTTTTCCGTAGTATAAGCGTTCCCACCCGCTCCTGCCCCTCTCACACACCCTACCGCCTTCTTCCTCCTACCTCCAGTGATGGGCCACCCACCTGCCTACCTCCTATCCTTCGCATGCCACCAACGATCGGCACCATCACTGGCCCTCTCTGCAACGGTTGCTTAGAAAATGGTAATGCACTATGCCTCAATACTGAGGCATTTCTGCAATCTGTGTCCCTTTCTGTATTGTGCAGCGGTGGTGCCAATCAATGGCGTGGGAGGGTAAGGAGGGAGGCAGGTGGGAGCCCCATCGCTGGAGGGGCTGGAGAGGCTGGGACCACTGCGCTGCATAAAAAAAATATGTTAAGATAGGGATAGCAGGATAGTGATAGATGGATAGAGATAAATGGATATAGGTATAGGGAGATAGGGATAGAGATAGAGGAATAGAGATAGAGGGATAGATGGATAGGGATAGATGGACACAGCAACAGAGGGATAGAGGGATATATGGATAGTGATAGAGATAGAGGGATTGGTGATATAGACGGGAGCGGGTGGTATCTCTGCGCTGCAGAAAATTAGATGTTGAAAGTGGCAGGGAGGGTGAAGGAGGGAGGGGGGATAAGAGAGAGGAGATCTGAGTGGATGGGGGGTCAGATGGTAGGCAAAGGTTCTTGGAGGGAGAGGTGGGTAAATAAGGGAGTGGTTAGTAAGTTGGACACATTTTTGACCGTCTACACGGACTTTAACACTAGTATTGCAATAAACAGATAGCAAATGTGGAACAAATTTGGTTATGTTTTCAAAAAGTAACTGTTATTTTAAAAAGAGTTAAAATCCTTTGAGCCACTTATTTATTTGTGGATATATACACGGCACGAACCCCATCATATGACAGACATGTTATCAGACTTGCCCAACGCTCTTTATGGAAAACATTGGTGACAACCTTGCTACTTCATATATTTTACCTTTTATAATAAACTGTTATTTTAAAAGCGTTAAAATCCTTTTGGGTCACTCATTTCTGTGATGATAAATACCCGGCATGAACTTCATCATAGAATAGACAAATATTTTCAGCATGGCCCAATGCAAACAATCTGGTGCCAACTTTGCAACTTCATATATTTTATCGTACCTTATTAAGTAAAGGTATTTACTTCTATTATTACATTTTCTTCGTTCTCTTCCTATATTTATCTGAAAAAGAAGAAATAAAAGCGTTTGAGCCGGCCCATGTTAGTTTGAGAACCTGGGTTACGCTTGCTTATTGGATGGCTAAATGCAGGCACCTATTAGCAAGCTCTATCCAGGGTACTGAACAAAAAATAGCCATGCTCCAAAGCTTCCATTCCTAACTTTTCAAATAAAGATAGCAAGAGAACGAATAAAAAATTATAATAGGAACAAATTATAAAGCTGCTTAAAATTGCATGCTCTATCTGAATCATGAAAGAAAAAATGTGGGTCCAGTAGCCCTTTAAGTTTGTACAGTGTGTGTCCGAGTCAGATGGCAGAGCACTTTCATTTGCAGAGGAGGTAGGATTTACATAGTAATTTTTTTTTATTTCTTTGTGCAATTTTGGATTGTAACTTCAGTGTGGTAGTAGTATGGTGGGGCCAGGGGTCCATAAAAAACATTTATTTTTTTAGCAATCTGCAGCAGTGTATTTATGATTATTTGACAATGCTGTAGAAATTCTATATTTAAAGCCATGCATAAAGGTTTCCTCCTTAATACACAAATGGTAGTTGCCCTTTTGAAAGATATTTTTTTTTGTAATATATACATTTTAACTACATTTCAGTTTACTGCCCCTTTATGCAAGGACTTTACACATGCAAGGAGGCATTTTATCTATGATTTTTACATATGCATAAAAAGTTATACTTTCAAACTAAGGCCTAGATTTGGAGTTCGGCGGTAGCCGTCAAAACCAGCGTTAGAGGCTCCTAACGCTGGTTTTGGCCGCCCGCTGGTATTTGGAGTCAGTGATTAAAGGGTCTAACGCTCACTTTTCAGCCGCGACTTTTCCATACCGCAGATCCCCCTACGCCATTTGCGTAGCCTATCTTTTCAATGGGATCTTTCTAACGCTGGTATTTAGAGTCGTTTCTGAAGTGAGCGTTAGAGCTCTAACGACAAAATTCCAGCCGCCTGAAAATAGCAGGAGTTAAGAGCTTTCTGGCTAACGCCGGTTTATAAAGCTCTTAACTACTGTACCCTAAAGTACACTAACACCCATAAACTACCTATGTACCCCTAAACCGAGGCCCCCCCACATCGCCGACACTCGATTAAAATTTTTAACCCCTAATCTGCCGACCGCCACCTACGTTATATTTATGTACCCCTAATCTGCTGCCCCTAACCCCGCCGACCCCTGTATTATATTTATTAACCCCTAACCTGCCCCCCACAACGTCGCCGCCAGCTACTTAAAATAATTAACCCCTAATCTTCCGACCGCAAAGCGCCGCCACCTACGTTATCCCTATGTACCCCTAATCTGCTACCCCTAACACCGCCGACCCCTATATTATATTTATTAACCCCTAATCTGCCCCCCACAACGTCGCCGACACCTGCCTACACTTATTAACTCCTAATCTGCCGAGCGGACCTGAGCGCTACTATAATAAAGTTATTAACCCCTAACCCGCATCACTAACCCTATCATAAATAGTATTAACCCCTAATCTGCCCTCCCTAACATCGCCGACACCTAACTTCAATTATTAACCCCTAATCTGCCGACCGGAGCTCACCGCTATTCTAATAAATGGATTAACCCCTAAAGCTAAGTCTAACCCTAACACTAACACCCCCCTAAGTTAAATATAATTTACATCTAACGAAATAAATTAACTCTTATTAAATAACTTATTCCTATTTAAAGCTAAATACTTACCTGTAAAATAAATCCTAATATAGCTACAATATAAATTATAATTATATTATAGCTATTTTAGGATTAATATTTATTTTACAGGCAACTTTGTAATTATTTTAACCAGGTACAATAGCTATTAAATAGTTAAGAACTATTTAATAGCTACTTAGTTAAAATAATTACAAAATTACCTGTAAAATAAATCCTAACCTAAGTTATAATTAAACCTAACACTACCCTATCAATAAAATAATTAAATAAACTACCTACAATTACCTACAATTAACCTAACACTACACTATCAATAAATTAATTAAACACAATTCCTACAAATAAATACAATTAAATAAACTAGCTAAAGTACAAAAAATAAAAAAGAACTAAGTTACAGAAAATAAAAAAATATTTACAAACATAAGAAAAATATTACAACAATTTTAAACTAATTACACCTACTCTAAGCCCCCTAATAAAATAACAAAGCCCCCCAAAATAAAAAATTCCCTACCCTATTCTAAATTAAAAAAGTTACAAGCTCTTTTACCTTACCAGCCCTGAACAGGGCCCTTTGCGGGGCATGCCCCAAGAATTTCAGCTCTTTTGCCTGTAAAAAAAAACATACAATACCCCCCCCCCAACATTACAACCCACCACCCACATACCCCTAATCTAACCCAAACCCCCCTTAAATAAACCTAACACTAATCCCCTGAAGATCTTCCTACCTTGTCTTCACCATCCAGGTATCACCGATCCGTCCTGGCTCCAAGATCTTCATCCAACCCAAGCGGGGGTTGGCGATCCATAATCCGGTCCAGAAGAGGCTCCAAAGTCTTCCTCCTATCCGGCAAGAAGAGGACATCCGGACCGGCAAACATCTTCTCCAAGCGGCATCTTCGATCTTCTTCCATCCGGAGCGAAGCGGCAGGATCCTGAAGACCTCCAGCGCGGAACATCCATCCGGACCGACGACTGAACGACGAATGACTGTTCCTTTAAGGGACGTCATCCAAGATAGCGTCCCTCGAATTCCGATTGGCTGATAGGATTCTATCAGCCAATCGGAATTAAGGTAGGAATTTTCTGATTGGCTGATGGAATCAGCCAATCAGAATCTAGTTCAATCCGATTGGCCGATCCAATCAGCCAATCAGATTGAGCTCGCATTCTATTGGCTGATCGGAACAGCCAATAGAATGCGAGCTCAATCTGATTGGCTGATTGGATCAGCCAATCGGATTGAACTAGATTCTGATTGGCTGATTCCATCAGCCAATCAGAAAATTCCTACCTTAATTCCGATTGGCTGATAGAATCCTATCAGCCAATCGGAATTCGAGGGACGCCATCTTGGATGACGTCCCTTAAAGGAACAGTCATTCGTCGTTCAGTCGTCGGTCCGGATGGATGTTCCGCGCTGGAGGTCTTCAGGATCCTGCCGCTTCGCTCCGGATGGAAGAAGATCGAAGATGCCGCTTGGAGAAGATGTTTGCCGGTCCGGATGTCCTCTTCTTGCCGGATAGGAGGAAGACTTTGGAGCCTCTTCTGGACCGGATTATGGATCGCCAACCCCCGCTTGGGTTGGATGAAGATCTTGGAGCCAGGACGGATCGGTGATACCTGGATGGTGAAGACAAGGTAGGAAGATCTTCAGGGGATTAGTGTTAGGTTTATTTAAGGGGGGTTTGGGTTAGATTAGGGGTATGTGGGTGGTGGGTTGTAATGTTGGGGGGGGGGTATTGTATGTTTTTTTTTACAGGCAAAAGAGCTGAAATTCTTGGGGCATGCCCCGCAAAGGGCCCTGTTCAGGGCTGGTAAGGTAAAAGAGCTTGTAACTTTTTTAATTTAGAATAGGGTAGGGAATTTTTTATTTTGGGGGGCTTTGTTATTTTATTAGGGGGCTTAGAGTAGGTGTAATTAGTTTAAAATTGTTGTAATATTTTTCTTATGTTTGTAAATATTTTTTTATTTTCTGTAACTTAGTTCTTTTTTATTTTTTGTACTTTAGCTAGTTTATTTAATTGTATTTATTTGTAGGAATTGTGTTTAATTAATTTATTGATAGTGTAGTGTTAGGTTAATTGTAGGTAGTTTATTTAATTATTTTATTGATAGGGTAGTGTTAGGTTTAATTATAACTTAGGTTAGGATTTATTTTACAGGTAATTTTGTAATTATTTTAACTAAGTAGCTATTAAATAGTTCTTAACTATTTAATAGCTATTGTACCTGGTTAAAATAATTACAAAGTTGCCTGTAAAATAAATATTAATCCTAAAATAGCTATAATATAATTATAATTTATATTGTAGCTATATTAGGATTTATTTTACAGGTAAGTATTTAGCTTTAAATAGGAATCATTTATTTAATAAGAGTTAATTTATTTCGTTAGATAAAAATTATATTTAATTTAGGGGGGTGTTAGTGTTAGGGTTAGACTTAGCTTTAGGGGTTAATCCATTTATTAGAATAGCGGTGAGCTCCGATCGGAAGATTAGGGGTTAATAATTGAAGGTAGGTGTCGGCGATGTTAGGGAGGGCAGATTAGGGGTTAATACTATTTATGATAGGGTTAGTGAGGCGGATTAGGGGTTAATAACTTTATTATAGTAGCGCTCAGGTCCGCTCGGCAGATTAGGGGTTAATAAGTGTAGGCAGGTGTCGGCGACGTTGAGGGGGGCAGATTAGGGGTTAATAAATATAATATAGGGGTCGGCGGTGTTAGGGGCAGCAGATTAGGGGTACATAGGGATAATGTAGGTAGCGGCGGTTTACGGAGCGGCAGATTAGGGGTTAAAAAAATATGCAGGGGTCAGCGATAGCGGGGGCGGCAGATTAGGGGTTAATAAGTGTAAGGTTAGGGGTGTTTAGACTCGGGGTACATGTTAGAGTGTTAGGTGCAGACGTAGGAAGTGTTTCCCCATAGGAAACAATGGGGCTGCGTTAGGAGCTGAACGCTGCTTTTTTGCAGGTGTTAGGTTTTTTTTCAGCTCAAACAGCCCCATTGTTTCCTATGGGGGAATCGTGCACGAGCACGTTTTTGAGGCCGGCCGCGTCCGTAAGCAACTCTGGTATCGAGAGTTGCATTTGCGGTAAAAATGCTCTACGCTCCTTTTTTGGAGCCTAACGCAGCATTTGTTTGAACTCTCGATACCAGAGTTAATTTTATGGTGCGGCCAGAAAAAAGCCCGCGGAGCGTTAACAGACCTTTTACCGCCGAACTCCAAATCTAGGCCTAAGATTTCTCAGTGTTTCAAATGATACAGGTTAACTTAACACTGTTCAGTTTACACTACAGCTGACTTAATTTTGAAATACATACAAACGAGCCTAAATCATGCATTTAACCATATCTAATGGTATGAGACCTAGTGCCACGGCTTATGGTTCCACCAAGACCATATAGAGCACAGCATTTTCAAAATCCATAAGTACAGCTGACAGATGGGAACATGTTTACACCATAATTGAAGTGTTGCTCTTGTTTGGGGGACAAAACACAAACATATGTCAACCTTTTAAAAGTACTTTTCTTCATCTAACCATCTACCGATAACATTAATCTACAATTTTGAATTCATAGAGTTTCATTTTTGTTTGCACATTTGCAAATCTGATTGTTTAAAAAGTGATCTCTTAATTTCTGCAATTTTTTTTATCATGCATGTCAAACACTGTTTTGTTGTTTTTGTTGGTCTCTCTGTGAGAGTGGGTGTATATGTCTTTGTGCATTTTCTGTGTATGTCTGTGAGGGTGTGTGCATATGTCGTTGTGCTTTTTCTATTTGTGTCCCTGTGAGGGTGTGTGTATGTATGTCTTTGTGTATTTCCTCTTGATGCCTCTGTGAGGGTGGATGTGTATAATTTTTTATGTGGATGTCTCTTTGAGGGTGTGTGTATGTATGTCTGCGTTTTCTGTGGATGTCTCTCTGAGGGTGTGTGAGTATGTCTGTGTGTTTTCTTTGGTTGTCTCTGTGAGGGTGTGTGTATGTATGTGCAGTTTCTGTGGGTGTCTCAATGAGAGTGTATGTCTCTCTGTTTTCTCTGGATGTCTCAGTGAGGCTGTGTGTGTGTCTCTATGTCTTTGTGTGTTTTATGTGTCTGTGTGTTGATAGGTATATTATGTTACTGGGTGACTTGTAACCGACACATGAGGGCATTTTGAAACTCATATGATTGTCTGTAATACAGCAAACAACACCCACAACTTCCTTTAACATGTTTCTTAGATAGACATATATGGACATTTTATGTTACTCCTCAAACTGCATTTCCTGTAGCCTCATGATGCGAGACTGCTATATAACTGCTGTGTATACTTACAGTAAACGGAACTAGTGAGAAACACTCTCTGTGCTTGTGTGCTTTCTTGCTGTTCCCCGGAGCTCTGGAGAATCGTGTTCAATCAAGGTCAGAAACCATTTGAACTTATAACCCTAACCTTATACTATGAAAGCAGAAGCAACAATAGGCTACTGCTATATATATATATACTGTTACCTATAATTATCTTGTACCTTCATACTTGTGGTAGTGTGTTATTAAAGCACTGACTCAGAAATAATTTAAACAGAAACACACCACCACCCCTTGTCCATCAGTCATTTGTTGAACATGACATTAACTTGGAGGCCCTGTTGGTCAAGACATGCCTGCAAAAACAACTCCATATCTTCTCTGTGCTGAAATACAAAGAGGAATGGCTCCCTTGCTTCTGGTTCTTCTCTTTGCATCACGTTATCTATGGCCTTCTGGCGGTCATCTTCATTCATTGACACATAACTTGGCATGGTTATGCGCCCACAGAACAGTGCCTCATTCTTGACAACCCATTGTATAGCAATGTGTAGATCTTTAATGATTGCTGGCTCCTGTGTCAAGCACATGGGAGGAAACTTAGTCATAGTCAGAATCAAAACTGTTATTTTCATAATAAATAAAAAATCATTTAAGGGACACTCAAGTCAAAAACAGACTTTTATAAATCAGAAAGAACATGCAGTTTCCAATTTACTTCCATTATAAAATCTGCTTCGTTCTCTTGTTATCCTTTGCTGAAGGAACAACATTGCACTACTGGCAGCAAGATGAACACATATAGGCCGCGTTCGGGCAGCGCTCAGGAGCTAGTGGAGGCGCTTCACTTCCAGCGATGACGTGGCGCTAGGTGACGTCACAAGCAAGGGAGCTTAGAGAAAACGATTGCATGCGCAAAGGGATCTGCTGCACAATAATGAACGTTTTTAAATAAGCTCCCTTGTAGCTGACTGTAAAAATGTTTAAATTGTGTCTCTCTTTATTAGTGGAGGATTATTTTTATTTAAGCTGTTTACACAACACCGTTGTTCAAGAATGGTTTCCCCTGCCTCTCGGCAAACATTGGAACTCTGACCCACCTTCATTCAGCTGTTCTCAGCTCAGCCCCTGTAGCTTATCCTGCCACATTAAGCTAATAATAGTACAGGTGCTGAGCTGAGAGCAGCTGAATGGAGGTGGGTCAGAGTTCCAATGTTTGCCGAGAGGCAGGGGAAACCAGAGACACTGGGGAAACAATTCTCAGCATAACACCGGATAAGCATGACAGCAGCATTTAGTACAGGGCTTACTTAACCTATCTCCAATTTGCCCTGTACTAAATGCTGCTGTCAGACTCATCCGCCTCACCTGTCCCTCCTCTGCTGCTTATAAAAACATGGCAGCCTCCACAGCAAAACGTGTGTGGAGGCTGCCATGTTGCCAAGCGTCTGAGCTTGCTCTGAAAAGTGACAGCTTTTCCAGCACGATGGAAGCGCTGGGACTTATATCATCAGAGCACTCAAAAACGCCAGGCATCTCACTTGCAAATGTGAGGAAAACGCTACAAGCGAGTCCCAGTTTGCTTGGAGCGCTGCCCGAATGGAGCCATAGTCATCCAATCGCAAAAGACAAATGTGTGCAGGCAAAAATCAGCAGCTAGCTCCCACTAGTGTTGAATATGTGCGTATTCTCTTTCAGCAAGGGATAACAAGAGAACAAAGCACATTTAAAAATAGATGTGAATTTATAAGTGTCTTAAAATGACATGTTCTATCTGAATCATGCAAGTTAAATTTTGAATTTACTATCCCTTTATCTCCTTAAGGACCGCAGCTGTAACAGATGAAAAAAAATTAAATAGTAAAAATAATAAAAATAAATAGTTATGTAGGGTTAGGGTTAGATCTAGGCTTAGTGGTAGATCTAGGGGGAGGGTTAGATCTAGGGGGAGGGTTGGGGTTAAAAGGTCACTGAAGGAGAAAAAGGTTAATTGTAAAAATTGAAAATTGGGTATTTCAAAACTCAGGACAAAATGAAGAAACTGTTTAGCCATCTTGTTTTCTTGGGGGTTGTAGATGCGTAACAGATTTTAGGGGTAAAAGTAAAAAAAAAAGCGTGTTTTTTAATATTTTTAATCATAATTTATAAAAATATTTAGTAAAAATTATGAAATGATGAAAATAATGGTATCGTAGAAAGTCAATCTTATGGCGAGAAAAACGGTATATAATATGTGTGGGTACAGTAATGAGTATATAATATGTGTGGGTACAGTAATAAGTATATAATATGTGTGGGTACAGTAATGAGTATATAATATGTGTGAGTACAGTAATGAGTATATAATATGTGTGGGTACAGTAATGAGTATATAATATGTGTGAGTACAGTAATGAGTATATAATATGTGTGGGTACAGTAATGAGTATATAATATGTATGGGTACAGTAATGAGTATATAATATGTGTGAGTACAGTAATGAGTATATAATATGTGTGTGGGTACAGTAATGAGTATATAATATGTGTGAGTACAGTAATGAGTATATAATATGTGTGTGTGTACAGTAATGAGTATATAATATGTGTGAGTACAGTAATGAGTATATAATATGTGTGTGGGTACAGTAATGAGTATATAATATGTGTGTGTGTACAGT
The DNA here is from genome assembly GCF_027579735.1 of Bombina bombina. Classification (NCBI taxonomy): domain Eukaryota; kingdom Metazoa; phylum Chordata; class Amphibia; order Anura; family Bombinatoridae; genus Bombina; species Bombina bombina. Next base: position 92,519,093 of record NC_069503.1, read on the forward strand.
AATGAGTATATAATATGTGTGAGTACAGTAATGAGTATATAATATGTGTGTGGGTACAGTAATGAGTATATAATATGTGTGAGTACAGTAATGAGTATATAATATGTGTGTGGGTACAGTAATGAGTATATAATATGTGTGAGTACAGTAATGAGTATATAATATGTGTGGGTACAGTAAATGAGTATATAATATGTGTGAGTACAGTAATGAGTATATAATATGTATGGGTACAGTAATGAGTATATAATATGTGTGGGTACAGTAAATGAGTATATAATATGTGTGAGTACAGTAATGAGTATATAATATGTGTGTGGGTACAGTAATGAGTATATAATATGTGTGGGTACAGTAATGAGTATATAATATGTGTGTGAGTACAGTAAATAAGTATATAATATGTGGGTACAGTAATGAGTATATAATATGTGTGTGGGTACAGTAATGAGTATATAATATGTGTGGGTACAGTAATGAGTATATAATATGTGTGTGAGTACAGTAAATAAATATATAATATGTGGGTACAGTAATGAGTATATAATATGTGTGGGTACAGTAATGAGTATATAATATGTGTGGGTACAGTAATGAGTATATAAACAGTATATAATATGTGTGGTACAGTACTGAGTATATAATATGTGTGGGTACAGTACTGAGTATATAATATGTGTGGTACAGTAAATGAGTATATAATATGTGTGGGTACAGTAATGAGTATATAATATGTGTGTACAGTAATGAGTATATAATATGTGTGTGAGTACAGTAATGAGTATATAATATGTGTGGGTACAGTACTGAGTATATAATATGTGTGTACAGTAATGAGTATATAATATGTGTGTGAGTACAGTAATGAGTATATAATATGTGTGAGTACAGTAATGAGTATATAATATGTGTGGGTACAGTAATAAGTATATAATATGTGTGGGTACAGTAATAAGTATATAATATGTGTGGGTACAGTAATGAGTATATAATATGTGTGAGTACAGTAATGAGTATATAATATGTGTGGGTACAGTAATGAGTATATAATATGTGTGAGTACAGTAATGAGTATATAATATGTGTGGGTACAGTAATGAGTATATAATATGTGTGAGTACAGTAATGAGTATATAATATGTGTGGGTACAGTAATGAGTATATAATATGTATGGGTACAGTAATGAGTATATAATATGTGTGAGTACAGTAATGAGTATATAATATGTGTGTGGGTACAGTAATGAGTATATAATATGTGTGAGTACAGTAATGAGTATATAATATGTGTGTGTGTACAGTAATGAGTATATAATATGTGTGAGTACAGTAATGAGTATATAATATGTGTGTGGGTACAGTAATGAGTATATAATATGTGTGTGTGTACAGTAATGAGTATATAATATGTGTGAGTACAGTAATGAGTATATAATATGTGTGTGGGTACAGTAATGAGTATATAATATGTGTGAGTACAGTAATGAGTATATAATATGTGTGTGGGTACAGTAATGAGTATATAATATGTGTGAGTACAGTAATGAGTATATAATATGTGTGGGTACAGTAAATGAGTATATAATATGTGTGAGTACAGTAATGAGTATATAATATGTATGGGTACAGTAATGAGTATATAATATGTGTGGGTACAGTAAATGAGTATATAATATGTGTGAGTACAGTAATGAGTATATAATATGTGTGTGGGTACAGTAATGAGTATATAATATGTGTGGGTACAGTAATGAGTATATAATATGTGTGTGAGTACAGTAAATAAGTATATAATATGTGGGTACAGTAATGAGTATATAATATGTGTGTGGGTACAGTAATGAGTATATAATATGTGTGGGTACAGTAATGAGTATATAATATGTGTGTGAGTACAGTAAATAAATATATAATATGTGGGTACAGTAATGAGTATATAATATGTGTGGGTACAGTAATGAGTATATAATATGTGTGGGTACAGTAATGAGTATATAAACAGTATATAATATGTGTGGTACAGTACTGAGTATATAATATGTGTGGGTACAGTACTGAGTATATAATATGTGTGGTACAGTAAATGAGTATATAATATGTGTGGGTACAGTAATGAGTATATAATATGTGTGTACAGTAATGAGTATATAATATGTGTGTGAGTACAGTAATGAGTATATAATATGTGTGGGTACAGTACTGAGTATATAATATGTGTGTACAGTAATGAGTATATAATATGTGTGTGAGTACAGTAATGAGTATATAATATGTGTGAGTACAGTAATGAGTATATAATATGTGTGGGTACAGTAATGAGTATATAATATGTGTGAGTACAGTAATGAGTATATAATATGTGTGTACAGTAATGAGTATATAATATGTGTGAGTACAGTACTGAGTATATAATATGTGTGAGTACAGTAATGAGTATATAATATGTGTGTACAGTAATGAGTATATAATATGTGTGTGAGTACAGTAATGAACATATAATATGTGTGGGTACAGTACTGAGTATATAATATGTGTGTACAGTAATGAGTATATAATATGTGTGTACAGTAATGAGTATATAATATGTGTGAGTACAGTACTGAGTATATAATATATGTGAGTACAGTAATGAGTATATAATATGTGTGGGTACAGTAATGAGTATATAATATGTGTGAGTACAGTAATGAGTATATAATATGTGTGGTACAGTAATGAGTATATAATATGTGTGGGTACAGTAATGAGTATATAATATGTGTGGTACAGTAATGAGTATATAATATGTGTGAGTACAGTAATGAGTATATAATATGTGTGGGTACAGTAATGAGTATATAATATGTGTGTGAGTACAGTAATAAGTATATAATATGTGTGGGTACAGTAAATGAGTATATAATATGTGTGAGTACAGTAATGAGTATATAATATGTGTGGGTACAGTAATGAGTATATAATATGTGTGAGTACAGTAATGAGTATATAATATGTGTGGGTACAGTATAATGAGTATATAATATGTGTGAGTACAGTAATGAGTATATAATATGTGTGGGTACAGTAATGAGTATATAATATGTGTGAGTACAGTAATGAGTATATAATATGTGTGTACAGTAATGAGTATATAATATGTGTGAGTACAGTAATGAGTATATAATATGTGTGGGTACAGTAATGAGTATATAATATGTGTGAGTACAGTAACGAGTATATAATATGTGTGGGTACAGTATAATGAGTATATAATATGTGTGAGTACAGTAATGAGTATATAATATGTGTGGGTACAGTAATGAGTATATAATATGTGTGAGTACAGTAATGAGTATATAATATGTGTGGGTACAGTATAATGAGTATATAATATGTGTGGGTACAGTAATGAGTATATAATATGTGTGAGTACAGTAATGAGTATATAATATGTGTGGGTACAGTATAATGAGTATATAATATGTGTGAGTACAGTAATGAGTATATAATATGTGTGGGTACAGTAAATGAGTATATAATATGTGTGAGTACAGTAATGAGTATATAATATGTGTGAGTACAGTAATGAGTATATAATGTGTGTGGTACAGTAATGAGTATATAATATGTGTGGGTACAGTACTGAGTATATAATATGTGTGGGTACAGTAAATGAGTATATAATGTGTGTGGTACAGTAATGAGTATATAATATGTGTGGGTACAGTAATGAGTATATAATATGTGTGAGTACAGTAATGAGTATATAATATGTGTGGGTACAGTAAATGAGTATATAATATGTGTGAGTACAGTAATGAGTATATAATATGTGTGGGTACAGTACTGAGTATATAATATGTGTGAGTACAGTAATGAGTATATAATATGTGTGGGTACAGTAATGAGTATATAATGTGTGTGGTACAGTAATGAGTATATAATATGTGTGGGTACAGTACTGAGTATATAATATGTGTGGGTACAGTAAATGAGTATATAATGTGTGTGGTACAGTAATGAGTATATAATATGTGTGGGTACAGTAAATGAGTATATAATATGTGTGAGTACAGTAATGAGTATATAATATGTGTGGGTACAGTACTGAGTATATAATATGTGTGAGTACAGTAATGAGTATATAATATGTGTGGGTACAGTAATGAGTATATAATGTGTGTGGTACAGTAATGAGTATATAATATGTGTGGGTACAGTAAATGAGTATATAATGTGTGTGGTACAGTAATGAGTATATAATATGTGTGGGTACAGTAATGAGTATATAATATGTGTGAGGACAGTAATGAGTATATAATATGTGTGGGTACAGTAATGAGTATATAATATGTGTGGGTACAGTAAATGAGTATATAATATGTGTGAGTACAGTAATGAGTATATAATATGTGTGGGTACAGTACTGAGTATATAATATGTGTGGGTACAGTAAAGGCGTAAGAGGGAAATTGCAGCTAAACACAAACACTGCAGCAATGTAAAAACAGCCCTGGTCGCTAACGCTAAAAAATTGGTACAACAGTCAGGTCACTACGGGGTTAAATAAAAAAAAGAATGCAGCAAACCTTCTTCTTGTTTAAAGAGAACTTCCCCTGGAGGTTGTGGATGTCACGTGTTTCTTGTGTAGAGTGGAGCTTTAAATAGTTCAGTATTGTTCATTTAAAACAGTAGATAATACATAAACACTAAAGAATTCCTCCTGTGATTTCCTGATCTATTTATAACTTAATCATTACATTCGCTTACACTTTGCCTTAAAGGGACAGTCAAGTCCAAAAAAAACGTTCATGTTTCAAATAGGGCATGTCATTTTAAACAACTTTCCAATTTACTTTTATCACCAATTTTGCTTTGTTCTTTTGGTATTCTTAGTTGAAAGCTAGACCTAGGAAGGCTCATATGATAATTTCTAAGCCCTTGAAGGCCGCCTCTAATCACATACTTTTGTATTTGCTTTTCACAGCAGGGGAGAGCTAGTTCAGGTAAACCCTATAGATAACATTGTGAGCATGTCCGTGGATTGTGGCAGACACTGCACTAATTGGCTAAAATGAAAGTCAATAGATAATAAATAAAATGTCATGTGATCAGGGGGCTGTCAGAAGATGATTAGATACAAGTTAATCACAGAAGTAAAAAGTATATTATTATAACTGTGTTGGTTATTCAAAACTGGGGAATGGGTAATAAAGGGATTATCTAGCTTTTAAAACAACAAAAATTCTGGTGTTGACTGTCCCTTTAACCTTATAAATGTCACTCGCCATAAACCAAAAGAAACCAATTTTGTTTTCAGAATTGTGCCTATTGGTTGTTTGATACATTAAAGTTTATTTAAAAAAAAAAACGTTTTCTGAATGATTGTGCATATTGGTTGTTTGATACATTAAAGTTTTATTGAAATAGAAAAAAAAAATTGCAGTGGAGGTCACATGTTTCCTGTCTAGAGTGGAGCTCCACTCTGCAGATAGACTACTTTGTTAAATGCTGCTGTCAGACTTATCCGCCTCACCTGTCCCTCCTCTGCTGCTTATAAAAACATGGCAGCCTCCACAGCAAAACGTGTGTGGAGGCTGCCATGTTGCCAAGCGTCTGAGCTTGCTCTGAAAAGTGACAGCTTTTCCAGCACGATGGAAGCGCTGGGACTTATGTCATCAGAGCACTCAAAAACGCCAGGCATCTCACTTGCAAATGTGAGGAAAACGCTACAAGCGAGTCCCAGTTTGCTTGGAGCGCTGCCCGAACGGAGCCATAGTCATCCAATCGCAAAAGACAAATGTGTGCAGGCAAAAATCAGCAGCTAGCTCCCACTAGTGTTGAATATGTGCGTATTCTCTTTCAGCAAGGGATAACAAGAGAACAAAGCACATTTAAAAATAGATGTGAATTTATAAGTGTCTTAAAATGACATGTTCTATCTGAATCATGCAAGTTAAATTTTGAATTTACTATCCCTTTATCTCCTTAAGGACCTCAGCTGTAACAGATGAAAAAAAATTAAATAGTAAAAATAATAAAAATAAATAGTTATGTAGGGTTAGGGTTAGATCTAGGCTTAGTGGTAGATCTAGGGGGAGGGTTGGGGTTAAAAGGTCACTGACGGAGAAAAAGGTTAATCGTAAAAATTGAAAATTGGGTATTTCAAAACTCAGGACAAAATGAAGAAACTGTTTAGCCATGTTGTTTTCTTGGGGGTTGTAGATGCGTAACAGATTTTAGGGGTAAAAGTAAAAAAAAAAAGTGTGGTTTTTAATATTTTTAATCATAATTTATAAAAATATTTAGTAAAAATTATATGATATGATGAAAAGAATGGTATCTGTAGAAAGTCAATCTTATGCCGAGAAAAACGGTATATAATATGTGTGGGTACAGTAAAGGCGTAAGAGGGAAATTGCAGCTAAACACAAACACTGCAGCAATGTAAAAACAGCCTTGGTCGCTAACGCTAAAAAATTGGTACAACAGTCAGGTCACTAAGGGGTTAAACATGGTAAAAAAAAAAATAAGTAAGAGGGAAATTACAGATAAACACAAACACCGCAGCAATGTAAAAACAGCCTTGGTCGCTAACGCTAAAAAATTGGTACAACAGTCAGGTCACTAAGGGGTTAAATATGGTAAAAAAAAAAAAAAAGAAAGCAGCAAACCTTCTTCTTGTTTAAAGAGAACTTCCCCGTGGAGGTTGTGGATGTCACATTTTTGTTGTGTAGAGTGGAGCTTTAAATAGTTCAATATTGTTAATTTAAAACAGTAGATAATACAGGTCACCAACGACCTACTTACAGCTAAATCAAAAGGCCACTTCTCTCTGCTTATCCTCCTTGATCTGTCCGCAGCCTTTGACACTGTCGACCACCCTCTTTTGCTCCACACCCTCCAATCCTTCGGCATCTGTGACACAGCCCTTTCGTGGCTCTCTTCCTACCTGTCAAACCGTACCTTCAGTGTAGCCTTCTCTGGGGCCTCCTCTGCCCCGTCACCCCTTTCTGTCGGAGTACCGCAAGGCTCTGTCCTCGGTCCCCTTCTCTTCTCAATCTATACGTCATCACTAGGTTCCCTTATTAAGTCCCACAGTTTCCAATATCATCTGTATGCCGATGACACCCAAATCTACTTCTCTGCACCAGAACTATCTCCTTCCTTGCTAACCCGTGTCACTAACTGTCTTTCTCACATCTCTTCCTGGATGTCCTCTCACTACCTCAAGCTAAATCTCTCCAAAACTGAGCTCCTCATTTTCCCCCCTTCTTCCAAAATCTCCACCCCCAATATCTCTATAACTGTCGACAACTCCATCATTACCCCTACCCCGCATGCCCGATGTCTCGGGGTCACATTTGACTCAAATCTTTCCTTCACTCCTCACATTCAGTCCTTGGCTACAGCCTGCCGCTTCCACCTTAAAAACATCTCTAAAATTAGACACTTCCTTACACAAGACACAACTAAGATTTTAATCCACTCTCTCATTCTTTCCCGCCTTGATTACTGCAACTCTGTCCTCTCTGGTCTCCCCTCCTACCGCCTAGCTCCTTTACAATCCATAATGAATGCCTCTGCCAGACTCATCTTCCTTACACGTCGCTCTTCATCTGCTGCGCCTCTCTGCCAATCCCTTCACTGGCTTCCTCTTGCCTCTAGGATCAAACACAAAACTCTCACTCTTACATACAAAGCCCTCAACTGCACTGCTCCCCGCTACATCTCAGACCTTGTCTCCAGATACTCTCCCTCCCGTCCCCTTCGCTCTGCTCATGACCTCCTACTCTCCTCCTCTCTTGTCACCTCATCACACTCCCGTTTACAGGACTTCTCCAGACTGGCTCCCATCTTATGGAACTCTCTGCCTCGCTCCACAAGACTCTCTTCTAGTTTTAAAAGCTTCAAGTGCTCCCTAAAGACTCTACTGTTCAGGGACGCATACAACCTACGCTAACCTTTCCTAATACCAGTTCCTCTCCTCCACTGCAATCCCCTGAACCCTCTTAGCATGTAAGCCTAAAAGTCCAGCTGTCCGTAGATCACCTTCTTAGAGCTGACTACAACAGTGCAACCCTTGGCAGGGCCCTCTACCCTATAATTGTTTTGTTGTACTCCCCCTTTGTTTATAGCGCTGCGGAATCTGTTGGCGCTCTACAAATAACCGATAATAATAACATGAAAACTAAATAATTACTCCTGAGATGATCTATTTATAACTTAGAATAATCATTACATTTGCTTATACTTTGCCTTAACCTTATAAATGTCATTCACCATAAACCTAAAGAAAGCAATTTCGTTTTCAGAATTGTGCCTATTGGTTGTTTGATACATTAAAGTTTATATATAAAAAAAAAAGTTTTCTGAATGATTGTGCATATTGGTTGTTTGATTACATTAAAGTTTTATTGAAATAGAAAAAAAAATTGCAGTGGAGGTCACATGTTTCCTGTCTAGAGTGGAGCTCCACTCTGCAGATAGACTACTTTGCTGCAGCTAGACTACTTAGTTTTTTTTCTTTGCTTTTTTTTTTTAAAATCAACTTTAATGTAACAAACAACCTGTAGACAATCATTCTGAAAACGAAACATTTTGCAGCTTTTTTGTTCTTAATGTTCATTCACAGTGGTTTATGCTGATTGTCATTTATAAGGTGACCACTGTGACTATCACTTATAAGGTAACCACTATGACTGTCATTTATAAGGTAATCACTGTGACTGTTATTTATAAAGTAATCACTGTGATTGTCATTTATAAGGTAACCACTGTGACTGTCATTTATAAGGTAACCACTGTGATTGTCACTTATAAGGTAACCACTGTGACTGTCATTTATAAGATAACCACTGTGACTGTCATTTATAAGGTAACCACTGTGATTGTCACTTATAAGGTAACCACTGTGACTGTCATTTATAAGGTGACCACTGTGACTGTCATTTATAAGGTAACCACTGTGACTATCACTTATAAGGTAACCACTGTGACTGTCATTTATAAGGTAATCACTGTGACTGTTATTTATAAAGTAATCACTGTGATTGTCATTTATAAGGTAACCACTGTGACTGTCATTTATAAGGTCATCACTGTGACTGTCACTTATAAGGTAACCACTGTGACTGTCATTTATAAAGTAACCACTGTGACTGTCATTTATAAGGTAACCACTGTGACTGTCATTTATAAAGTAATCACTGTGACTGTCATTTATAAGGTAACCACTGTGACTGTCATTTATAAGGTAATCACTGTGACTGTCATTTATAAAGTAATCACTGTGACTGTCATTTATAAAATAACCACTGTGACTGTCATTTATAAAGGTAACCACTGTGACTGTCATTTATAAGGTAATCACTGTGACTGTCATTTATAAGGTAACCTTTGTGACTGTCACTTATAAGGTAACTACTGTGACTGTCATTTATAAAGTAACCACTGTGACTGTCATTTATAAGGTAACCACTGTGATTGTCATTTATAAAGTAATCACTGTGACTCATTTATAAGGTAACCACTGTGACGGTCATTTATAAGGTAACCACTGTGACTGTCACTTATAAGTTAACCACTGTGACTGTCATTTATAAGGTAACCACTGTCACTGTCATTTATAAGTTAACCACTGTCACTGTCATTTATAAGGTAATCACTGTGACTGTCATTTATAAGGTAACCACTGTGACTGTCACTTATAAGTTAACCACTGTGACTGTCATTTATAAGGTAACCACTGTCACTGTCATTTATAAGTTAACCACTGTGACTGTCATTTATAAGGTAACCACTGTGTATGAACATTAAGTACAAGAAAGCTACAAGGCTGAAGTTGTCTTCTTATTCAGTCAGCTTCTTATTCTGCAACTGATTACAATTTGCAAAATAAAGATATCTAACATTATTTTTAGTTTAAATAAAATAATACACTTTCCAAAAACCTAAACAAACTTACATTTTATATAAAAAAAAACTTATATTGCAATAAACAGATAGCAAACATGGCACAATTTTGAGTAACTGATATTTTAAATGGGTTAAAATCCTGTGGGCCACTCATTTATATGTGGATATATACAGGGCGTGAACCCCATCATACAACAGATGTTAACAGACTGGCCCAACGCTCTTTATGGCAAATAAATTAGTGACAACCTTGTAACTTCATATCCCCCAAAATAGAAAAAAAGAAAACCCCTATTTGGCACACACTTAAACACATAGGTAGATCCGCAGAAAGGGAGCAAAAAAATGAAAACAACTTTTACTGTCAAATCGTTGAAGCTCTAAGAAAGCCCAGGGAACGTGCGTTAGGCATTTGCCTGTCTGTGAGTAATCTGGACATGGTTATACTTTATTTGTGTGCTCTCTGTGATTGATATACAGGTAGTTCTGGTCATTCCTTAGTCACTGCAAGCCGTATCTTTTTCACAATAATTGTAAGCAGCTGCCTACCAAGGGAGAGTCTGATATGCCCCACCCTTCACCCACCTATGTGGGTAGCACCAAATCATAGTCAGTAGTTTATTAGGGATCTTTTTCTATCTCGGTGGACATCTTACATTCGGCCTCTGACAGTGTTGGAATCTGATTAATTTTGCAAATTTAGAGCCTCAACGATTATTGTCTTATTTTGAAATAGACAATTGTAGTGTGTTTAATCCAGGTGCTCCAATATTTGTATTTTAATATTTGACAGTAAAAGTTGTTTTATTTTTTTTGGCTCCCTTTCTGCGGATTTACCTATGTGTTTAAGTGTGTGCCAAATAGTGGTTTTCTTTTTTCTTTTTCTTTGGGATTACACTGTATTCCAACCACTAGGGCACCCCCCGCACTCCCCTAAGGAATATGAGTGTATGGGTTATAGATGGAACCATATTTGATTAATAAGGCAGTTCTATACCTATCTCATTGATATACACTTCATATATTTTACCTTTTCTAAATAAGTAACTGGTATTTTAAAAGGGTTCAAATACTTTGGGCCATTAATTTCTGCCTGGATACATACACGGCGTGAAGCCCTACATAGGATAAACATGTTTTCAGCCTAGCCCAATGGTTTCTATGGCAAAAAAACTATTGCCAACCTTGCCACTTCATATATTTGACCTTTTCTAAATAAATAACTGGTATTTCAAATGGCTTAAAATCCTTTGGGCTACTGTTTACTGTGTGGATAAATACAGAGAGTGAGCGCCTTCATAGGATAAATATGTTCTCAGCCTTGCCCAACGCTTTTTGTAGCAAACAAACTGGTGCCAACGTTGTCATCTCATATATTTTTAAATTTCTGAATAAGTAACTAGTATTTTAAAAGGGTTAAAATCCTTTGGACCACTCATTTCTTGGTGGATATATACAGGGCGTGAACCTCTCCATAGAATAAACATGTTCTCACCGTAGCCCAACTCTTTTTGAAGCAAAAAAACTGGTGACAACTTTGCCACCCCATATATTTTACCTTTGTCTAAAAAGGAATCAGATATTTTAAAAGGGTTAAATTCTTTTGGGCCCTCATTACTGTGTGGATATTTACAAGGAGTGAGCCCCTTCATATACAAGGAGTGAGCCCCTTCATAGAATAAACATGTTTTCAGCCTGGCCCAAAGCTTTGTGTAACAAACAAACTTGTGCCAATGTGGTCATCTCATACATTTTACCTTTTCTGAATAAGTAACTGGTATTTTGAAAGGGTAAAATACTTTGGGCCACTCATTTCTGTGTGGATATATACAGAATGTGAGCCCCATCATAGGAGAGACATGTTCTCAGCCTGGCCCAACGCTATTTATGGCAAATAAACTGGTGCCAACCTTGCCACTTTATATATTTTACCTTTTCTAAGTAAGTAAATAGTATTTTAAAACGGTTAAAAACCTTTGGGCCTTTTTTGATTTCGGTGTGGTTATATAGGGCAATCCAAGTGTTTTCAGACTGTCCGAAAGATTTATATGGCAAATAAACCCTTTCAAAATAGCAGTAACTTATTTAGAAAAGGTAAAATATGTGATCTGACAAGGTTGGCACCAGTTTGTCATAAAAAGCGTTGGGCCAGGCTGAGAACATGACTGTGCTATAAAGGGGCTCATGCCCTGTATATATCCACACAAAAATGAGTGGCCCACAGGATTTTAACCCTTTTAAAATACCACTTATTCAGAAAAGGTAAAATATATGAAGTGGCAAGGTTGGCAGCAATTTGTTTGCAATAAAGGGCGCAGGGCCAGGCTGATAACGTCTATCCTATGATGGGTTCACGCCTTGTGTATATATACACACACATAAATGAGTGGCGCAAAGGATTTTAACCCTTTTATATATCAGTTACTTATTAGAAACGATCACAATTATGCCCTGTTTGCTATCTGATTATTGCAATATAAGATGATTTTTTTATAAAATGTAAATTTGTTTAGGTTTTTGGAAAGTGTATTATTTTATTTAAACTAAAAATAGTGCTAGATATCTTTATTTTGCAAATTGTAATCAGTTGCAGAATAAGAAGCTGACTGAATAAGAAGACAACTTCAGCCTTGTACATTTTGCAGCTTTCTTGTTCTTAATGTTCATTCACAGTGGTTACCTTATAAATGACAGTCACAGTGGTTACTTTATAAATGACAGTCACAGTGGTTACTTTATAAATGACAGTCACAGTGGTTACCTTATAAATGACATTCACAGTGGTTACCTTATAAATGACAGTCACAGTGGTTACTTTATAAATGACAGACACAGTGGTTACCTTATAAATGACAGTCACAGTGGTTACTTTATAAATGACAGTCACAGTGGTTACTTTATAAATGACAGTCACAGTGATTACCTTATAAGTGACAGTCACAGTGGTTACCTTATAAATGACAGTCACAGTGGTTACCTTATAAATGACAATCACAGTGGTTACCTTATAAATAACAGTCACAGTGATTACCTTATAAATGACAGTCACAGTGGTTAACTTATAAGTGACAGTCACAGTGGTTACCTTATAAATGACATTTTGACAGTCACAGTGGTTACCTTATAAATGACACTCACAGTAGTTACCTTATAAATGACAGTCACAGTGGTTACTTTATAAACGACACTCACAGTAGTTACCTTATAAATGACAGTCACAGTGATTACCTTATAAATAACAGCCAACATTCATTCATTAGACTCTAAACACCGACTGTGATGGATCCCATGGAGTATTAAATGACAGTGTTAATATTGAGTTTCAAAGCTGTATGAGTCACCAAGCTTGATGATAATTTTGTACACTTCTGGTGGAGCACTAAATGGTATATAAGTATATTCAATTTTTATAACGTATTTATATTAAACAACCGGCATCCACTTGTGTGGTATAGTGTAACAGGTGTGTATGTGTCCTTTCCACTGGCGTATATATGCTCTGAATATATGTCTTTATATTCTCTTCCAAACAGATATAGAATACCACAATACACAGTACCCACACCGGTATCAAAAAAATGACTTTGTAATCATAGTAAATACTTGTATAGATTCCGGTCCTACTCACCGCAGGAAGGGCAAATTTCAGTGTTAGTGGTTGGAGCTCTGATCCGAGTTGATTCTTCTTGGTTGTCCTTACACGCTGTACACACCTGCAGGTTAGCTCAGTGATTGACTGCTATGCAGACTATGGTAGCTTTGAAAAACACACTGATCATAGGTTGCATACACCCCTCCTCAGCGTTTTCCTTGCGCTGACATAATGCATAAGAAATTCCAAAAGAAGTTAGTGGAGGTGAATGCAGGCAGCACAACTTAGTTAAAAACTAATAGACTTTATTGAATCATTTTAAAACTGATATAAGCACAGATACAATGTTACCCAAACACACAGGAGGAAAGACTGCCTTCCGACGCGTTTCCTGCTCAAACTGAGCACTTCATCAGGGATGGCAGGTGTCTCCCTTTCAGATTATTTATTGGAGTCGAAAATTTTAACCCTTAGGGGGCTAGTTATCAAGCCGTCTACTTTTCTGGCTTCGCCGGCCCAATACGTCCGCCTAAGCTCGCCTACCTTCGCCGCCGCGGACCTTGAATACGTTCGCCTAAGTTATCAAATAAAGCTGTCAAAAAGCCGCGGGGCGATGAGCAGCGGACTGTGACAGTTATCACTCATCCGATCTCGCTGCCCTTCGGCTTTTTCCCAGCTTTATTGCTAGCCTGTCACTAAGCACTCACACTAAACTGCACTGTTCTGCCCCCTATACCGGCGCCCCCGGAGCCCCCCGCAACTAAATAAAGTTACTAACCCTTAAACCGCCGCTCCTAGACCCCGCCGCAACTCTTATAAATGTATTAACCCCTAAACCGCCGCTCCTAGACCCTGCCGCAACTCTTATAAATGTATTAACCCCTGAACCGCCGCTCCCGGACACCGCTGCCACCTACATTATACCTAGTAACCCCTATCCTGCCCCCCCTATACCGTCGCCCTCTATTATAAAATTATTAACCCCTATCCTGCTGATCCCGCACCTCTCCGCAACTAAATAAATAGTTTAACCCCTAAACCGCCGCTCCATGAACCCGCCGCAACCTATAATAAATTTATTAACCCCTATCCTGCCCCCCACTACGCCGCCGCCACTGTAATAAAATGATTAACCCCTAAACCTAAGTCTAACCCTAACCATAACGCCCCCCTAACTTAAATATTAATTAAATAAATCTAAATAAATTAACTCTTATTAACTAAATGAATCCTATTTAAAACTAAATACTTACCTTTAAAATAAACCCTAATATAGCTACAATATAAATAATAATTATATTCTAGCTATCTTAGGATTTATTTTTATTTTACAGGTACCTTTCAATTTATTTTAACCATGTACAATAACTATTAAATAGTTATTAACTATTTAATAGCTTACCTAGCTAAAATAAAGAGAAATGTACCTGTGAAATAAATCCTAACCTAAGTTACAATTACACCTAACACTACACTATACTTTAATAAATTATTCCTATTTAAAAATAAATACTTACCTGTAAAATAAACCCTAAGATAGCTACAATGTAATTAATAATTATATTATAGCTATTTTAGGATTTATATTTATTTTACAGGTAACTTTGTATTTATTTTAGCTAGTTAGAATAGTTATTAAATAGTTATTAACTATTTAATAACTACCTAGCTAAAAGAAATACAAAATTACCTGTAAAATAAATCCTAACTTAAGTTACAATTAAACCTAATACTACACTATCATTAAATTAACTAAATAAACTACCTACAAAGAACTACAATGAAATACAATTACATAAACTAACTAAAGTACAAAAAATAAAAAAAGCTAAGTTACAAAAAATAAAAAATTAAGTTACAAACATGTTAAAAATATTACAACAATTTTAAGCTACTTACACCTAATCTAAGCCCCCTAATAAAATAACAAAGCCCCCCAAAATAAAAAAAATCCCTACCCTATTCTAAATTACATAAATTTCAAAGCTCTTTTACCTTACCAGCCCTTAAAAGGGCCATTTGTGGGGGCATGCCCCAAAAAGTTCAGCTCTTTTGCCTGTAAAATAAAAATACAACCCCCCCCAACATTAAAACCCACCACCCACATACCCCTAATCTAACCCAAACCCCCCTTACAAAAACCTAACACTAATCCCCTGAAGATCATCCTACCTTGAGTCGTCTTCACTCAGCCGAGCCACCGATGGAACTGAAGAGGACATCCGGAGCGGAAGAAGTTAATCCTCCAAGCGGCGCTGAAGAAATCTTCCATCCGATGAAGTCATCATCCAGGCGGCGCTGAAGAAGTCTTCGATCCGGCCGATGTCATCTTCAAAGAGGCGCTGAAGAGTTCTTCTATCCGGGCGAAGTCATCTTCCAAGCCGGGTCTTGAATCTTCCTTCCGCCGACGCGGAACCACCTTCTTCACCGACGGACTACGACGAATGACGGCTCCTTTAAGGGACGTCATCCAAGATGGCGTCCCCTCAATTCCGATTGGCTGATAGGATTCTATCAGCCAATCGGAATTAAGGTAGGAAAATCTGATTGGCTGATGGAATCAGCCAATCAGATTCAAGTTCAATCCGATTGGCTGATCCAATCAGCCAATCAGATTGAGCTCGCATTCTATTGGCTGATCGGAACAGCCAATAGAATGCGAGCTCAATCTGATTGGCTGATTCCATCAGCCAATCAGATTTTCCTACCTTAATTCCGATTGGCTGATAGAATCCTATCAGCCAATCGGAATTGAGGGGACGCCATCTTGGATGACGTCCCTTAAAGGAGCCGTCATTCGTCGTAGTCCGTTGGTGAAGAAGGTGGTTCCGCGTCGGCGGAAGGAAGATTCAAGACCCGGCTTGGAAGATGACTTCGCCCGGATAGAAGACCTCTTCAGCGCCTCTTTGAAGATGACATCGGCCGGATCGAAGACTTCTTCAGCGCCGCCTGGATGATGACTTCATCGGATGGAAGATTTCTTCAGCGTCGCTTGGAGGATTAACTTCTTCCGCTCCGGATGTCCTCTTCAGTTCCATCGGTGGCTCGGCTGAGTGAAGACGACTCAAGGTAGGATGATCTTCAGGGGATTAGTGTTAGGTTTTTGTAAGGGGGGTTTGGGTTAGATTAGGGGTATGTGGGTGGTGGGTTTTAATGTTGGGGGGGGGTTGTATTTTTATTTTACAGGCAAAAGAGCTGAACTTTTTGGGGCATGCCCCCACAAATGGCCCTTTTAAGGGCTGGTAAGGTAAAAGAGCTTTGAAATTTATGTAATTTAGAATAGGGTAGGGATTTTTTTTATTTTGGGGGGCTTTGTTATTTTATTAGGGGGCTTAGATTAGGTGTAAGTAGCTTAAAATTGTTGTAATATTTTTAACATGTTTGTAACTTAATTTTTTATTTTTTGTAACTTAGCTTTTTTTATTTTTTGTACTTTAGTTAGTTTATGTAATTGTATTTCATTGTAGTTCTTTGTAGGTAGTTTATTTAGTTAATTTAATGATAGTGTAGTATTAGGTTTAATTGTAACTTAAGTTAGGATTTATTTTACAGGTAATTTTGTATTTCTTTTAGCTAGGTAGTTATTAAATAGTTAATAACTATTTAATAACTATTCTAACTAGCTAAAATAAATACAAAGTTACCTGTAAAATAAATATAAATCCTAAGATAGCTATAATATAATTATTAATTACATTGTAGCTATCTTAGGGTTTATTTTACAGGTAAGTATTTATTTTTAAATAGGAATAATTTATTAAAGTATAGTGTAGTGTTAGGTGTAATAGTAACTTAGGTTAGGATTTATTTCACAGGTACATTTCTCTTTATTTTAGCTAGGTAAGCTATTAAATAGTTAATAACTATTTAATAGTTATTGTACATGGTTAAAATAAATTGAAAGGTACCTGTAAAATAAAAATAAATCCTAAGATAGCTAGAATATAATTATTATTTATATTGTAGCTATATTAGGGTTTATTTTAAAGGTAAGTATTTAGTTTTAAATAGGATTCATTTAGTTAATAAGAGTTAATTTATTTAGATTTATTTAATTAATATTTAAGTTAGGGGGCGTTAGGGTTAGGGTTAGGTTTAGGGGTTAATCATTTTATTACAGTGGCGGCGGCGTAGTGGGGGGCAGGATAGGGGTTAATAAATTTATTATAGGTGGCGACGGTGTAGGGGGGGCAGATTAGGGGTTAATAAATGTATTATAGGTGGCGACGGTGTAGGGGGGGCAGGATAGGGGTTAATACATTTAATATAGGTTGTGGCGGGTTCAGGGAGCGGCGGGTTAGGGGTTAATATGTATAGAGTAGCTTGCGGTGGGCTCCGGGAGCGGCGGTTTAGGGGGTAATAACTTTATTTAGTTGCGGCGGTGTAGGGGGGGTCAGATTAGTGGTGTTTAGACTCGGGGTACATGTTAGGGTGTTAGGTGTAGACAGCTCCCATAGAAATCAATGGGATGTCTGTCAGCAGCGAACTTGTACTTTCGCTATGGTCAGACTCCCATTGATTCCTATGGTATCCGCCGCCTCCAGGCTGGCGCTTTGAAAACCAGGTACGCTGGGCCGTAAAAGTGCCGAGCGTACCTGCTAGTTTTTTGATAGCTAGCAAAAGTAGTGAGAATGTGCCGCACTTGTGTGCGGAACATCTGGAGTGACGTAAGAATCGATCTGTGTCGGACTGAGTCCGGCGGATCGAAGCTTACGTCACAAAATTCTACTTTTGCCGGTCTCGAGCCTTTGATAACTAAGGCGTATCAGCCTCACCACAAATACGCTGCGGAATAAGCAGCGTATTTGAGGTTGACGGCTTGATAACTACCCCCCTTAGTGTACTACACTTTTAAAAGAAACATATTCAGTTTAATTGATTAACAAATGTTATTACTGAACTGGGGTTATAAGTCCTAGACTCCAATAAATCTCACCTTTTCATAATATGAATAATACATAGGTTTATACAATATTTACATTAAAACAATTTTTACATATTCATTTGTTTGCAGTTTAAAGGATTGGATAGGGTTACAATGCTGGTGGTACATTTCAGACTTAGCATTATGCTTTTTTATTAAGGCAGGATGCTTTTATATATCTTATTGTATCTTAATATGTCTTTTTAAGTTTGCATTTATAGAATGTAAAATCTATAGTTGGCAAAAATATGCATGTGCACTTGATTTGTTTATATGATACAGATTATGGACTGTATATACTACCCATAAAGGTAATTTAAGTGTTTGTTTCCCTATGAACTAACTTGGTGGTCACTGACAGTATATTATACAGCTTTTTCAATAATTTCAATTTTTTCATTTTTTTCATTTTTTCACTTAATATGATTTTTTACTCATAATTATATACATGTAGCCCTTATCTGTTGCACTAGGAACTTATTCTACATGCTAAAGTGATGACTTTAATCTATTTGTTTGTTTATTTTCCAAACGGGATTGTACCCGGTTAATGTCTTACTGGGACTCTGAGTTCCGAAATTTTTACAATTTTTTGCTTTTTGTAGTGTATGTATAATTCTTTTCTGTTATACTAAGAGCTTTTTTCACAAGCTATAATGGTAACTTTAATCTCCTTATTTGGCTAATGGGTTAGTACCCGGTATTTATCTTACTGTGAGCTAGCTCTAGGCTCCAAATCAATGAACTCTGTATAATCTGGTTAGTTAATATA
Organism: Bombina bombina; assembly: GCF_027579735.1. Lineage (NCBI taxonomy): Eukaryota > Metazoa > Chordata > Amphibia > Anura > Bombinatoridae > Bombina > Bombina bombina. The sequence continues at coordinate 92,538,278 of NC_069503.1, forward strand.
GACTATAATGCTGTTATGAACATATATATTCCATGTTTGTATACGGCACAGGGTAACTGCTGATTCTCATTATGATGTATTAGTTGCCAGTATATAACTGTAGATCCCATATTTTGTTCATCCCATTGGGAAATCCTGTTTTTAGCTTGTATATCCAAAAGGCCTCTTTTTTATTAAGTTTTGCTAGCCTGTCACCTCCAGAGATTCGATTTGGCACCCTATCTATAACTTGGAATTGAAACATTCTAAGTATCTCTTCCTGCATGTTTTTATTATAATTGGTTCCATGCCTATGTGTTGCAAAATGTCTAGCTACAGGAGTTTTGGGTTCCTTTGCCTCAATAGACAAAAGGTGTTCATGTATTCGTTCCTTTATGGGCCTTATAGTACGACCTGTATACTGTTTTCCACATTTTAGGCAAGAAACCAAATATACTGCATAGTCTGACTGGCAATTAAAGTGAGATTCAATTGAAAATTCTTGTGCAGTTGTGTGTGATGTAAATTTATCCCCCATTTTTACGTAATGACAACATTTGCAGGGTCTTACTCCGCATTTAAATGTGCCTATTTTTGGGTTTAGCCAAGTAGTTCTATCTTTACTATTTACAGTGGAATCAGAAAAGTTTCTATTTACAAATTGGCCTATTGTCTTTGCTCTTCTCGAGACAAATTTTACACCATCTACAGAGATGTTGTCAAGTGCTGATTCTTTTTCCAGTATCGGTAAGTATTTCTTTACTATGTTGCAAATTTTGGGGTATTGGTTACTATATTGTGTGGAAAATACTATTTTATTTTCTGTGTTTAAACACTTACTTTTGTCTTTCAATAGATCTTTTCTATCCATTAAGCGCACCTCCCTTAGTGTATGTTCAAGTTGGTTTTTATTGTACCCTCTGTGTATTAGTCGTTTTTTTAGTTGGTCTGCATGAATGTTATAATCTCCTATGCTACTACAGTTTCTGCGTAGGCGCATAAACTGACCTCTGGGTATAGCTCCTTTGAGGTGTCTTGGATGGTTTGATTCTGCTCTCAAAATTGTGTTACCTGCTATTTCTTTTCTGTAAGTTTCCATAATAACTGTCATGTTAGTTTTGTCAATTTTTATTTTGAGATCTAAGAAATTTATGCTATCTTTAGCGTGACTCCAGGTGAATTTAAGGTTCATGCTATTGTAATTTAAGGTTTTAACAAAGCTTTCTATCTGTTGAACATTGCCACTCCATATGATGAGCACATCGTCAATAAATCTAGTATAGAATTTAATACACTGTTTATGCTCATTTAGCTCTCCAAAGATTTTAAAAAATTCGAAATAACTCAGATAAATATTTGCATATGAGGGGGCAAATTTTGCCCCCATGGCAGTCCCTCGCTTCTGTAAGTACATTTTGCCTTCAAATACAAAATAGTTGTGTGTAAGCAAATAGGTTACAACTTCTGTTAGATAGCTAATAAAGATAGTATCATAGTTAGTATACAGTTTTAGAATTTCTTCATATTATGAAAAGGTGAGATTTATTGGAGTCTAGGACTTATAACCCCAGTTCAGTAATAACATTTGTTAATCAATTAAACTGAATATGTTTCTTTTAAAAGTGTAGTACACTAAGGGTTAAAATTTTCGACTCCAATAAATAATCTGAAAGGGAGACACCTGCCATCCCTGATGAAGTGCTCAGTTTGAGCAGGAAACGCGTCGGAAGGCAGTCTTTCCTCCTGTGTGTTTGGGTAACATTGTATCTGTGCTTATATCAGTTTTAAAATGATTCAATAAAGTCTATTAGTTTTTAACTAAGTTGTGCTGCCTGCATTCACCTCCACTAACTTCTTTTGGAATTTCTTATACCTTATAAATAACACTCACAGTAGTTACCTTATAAATGACAGTATCCAAAATCTTCAAAGAATGCAGCAGCACCACTTCTCATATAAAAAGTTCCTTTATTAAACACATAGTAGGAGCAGGTAAAATAAAACGACGTTTCGGGTGGTTATCCCTTAGTCATGTTCACATACTGTTTGTTAGACTTAATCACCTTTAAATAGCCATCAGTCAGGTGAGACCACACCTTTCACCTTAATTACTTAGATATACATTTTTCTTAGCCTCTATTGCCATCTAGTGGTCTAACCCATATCAAACATACAATTTTTTTATACAAAAAAATATTTTTTAAAAAAAGAGAACAATCACATTTGTTGAAGAGCAGATATCAAAAATGTCAAAATTTAAAATTATAAAATTAAATGCCAGAAAAGGAATTGTATAAAGATAAAGATATTTTACTTTACAGGAATTCAAATAATAGACCATATACAGAGCCCTAGACGTGGCGGCAATAGAGAACTGCTTCTCAAAAAACGTGAGGCATTTTGGATCAATAAATTAGATTGCTTAATCCCCAATGGTATGAATAGGGAACTTGATTTAAGTGTATTCCTGTAAAGTAAAATATCTTTATCTTTATACAATTCCTTTTCTGGCATTTAATTTTATAATTTTAAATTTTGACATTTTTGATATCTGCTCTTCAACAAATGTGATTGTTCTCTTTTTTAAAAAATATTTTTTTGTATAAAAAAATTGTATGTTTGATATGGGTTAGACCACTAGATGGCAATAGAGGCTAAGAAAAATGTATATCTAAGTAATTAAGTTGAAAGGTGTGGTCTCACCTGACTGATGGCTATTTAAAGGTGATTAAGTCTAACAAACAGTATGTGAACATGACTAAGGGATAACCACCCGAAACGTCGTTTTATTTTACCTGCTCCTACTATGTGTTTAATAAAGGAACTTTTTATATGAGAAGTGGTGCTGCTGCATTCTTTGAAGATTTTGGATACTGTTTGGATCCTTGCAGTGATCCTATGCTAGCTTGCACACACCTTGGGTCTGAGTGCTGGATTTCAATTTTATTTTCTGGATTACTACTGCTATTATCCCTGCACCTACCCTGCCATGGAGGACACATTAGATTCCCAAGGAGCAAAGGTTTTTGCATACACAGATGTTGAAGCTGCCAGAATCACTACCCTGGTAAGGGGCTCTCGTGACTTTCTGAGGACACCACAGACAGAAGTCAATATGAATAATTATGAGAGACTTGCTAAAAGAAATATGTCTTATCAATTGCATGCATCTACTTTGGCAGAATACTACAGAATTAAACGTATCCCTAGAGGATTGAGGATGAGTACAAGACCAACACTTTTATCAAGCAATAAGGACTACTGCACTAAATTTGAACAAATTTTGAACAAATGTTCACTGGACTTAATCGTACTCACGGTTGAGTATTTACAGATGGCCATTGATGCCCAGACAGATGAAATCAAGGAGGTAGTCGCAAGCCTCAAACAATCCGCAGGAGATCTCGACATCGATAAATCTATAAAGGAAATAAACATGAAGATTATGGAGCTGAAAAAAGAGCTTGAAAATAAGAAGCGGATCAAATTCAACCGTGATGAGAACGATTACCTTACCGGAGCGGTTTACAGGTGGACCCGGGACCCAACCGGAAGTTCAAGAAACGTCACTTTCGGTGCGGCTCGTCGACGAGAACGGAGGTCACAGAAGATGGCTAGCAGCTCTGACAGTACCATGGAATCCACCTCAGGGGATTCAGATGTCGGAGGAGACGGGGCGGTAGGAGGCATCACCGCAAAACCAGTCCACAACAAGGTGTCACAGGTACCGCCAAGGAAGACACGCCGGGCGAACAAACACTAGTGCTGAACATCTCTAAGGTAGAACTCTCAAATGCCCAATACAAGGTGTTGGAGAAGGGACTTTCTTTTTGTAAACAAGATCATTGTAATTGGTTTAAATTAGATCAGGACCTTTACAAATTTAATAGAAACCTTAAGCTAAAATCCTTTTTTTCCAATGCTTATGATGGGTTTAAAAGTCAATTGAAAAATGTTTCTACCCCTGATGATTTAGCTATTAAGAGTCTTGGATTGAAAAATAAGAGTGCATTTGTTCCAACTTGCTATGATTCAAGTGTTGATGTTTTCATGAAATTGGTTAAGTCTGATTTGGATAACCTTAAGAAAAAATGTTGTAAGAAGAAATTACGTTTTTTGCCCAATATGTCTAAAGAAGATAGTCAAGCCCTACAAGCAATTTGCAATAATAAAGAATTGATTTGCAAACAAGCTGATAAGGGCGGTGCCACAGTTATTTTAGATAGGGGGTACTATATTGGTGAAATTAAATCTCAATTAGCTAACACTGATGTATATATGCTATTAACATCAGACCCCACATCTAAAATTGCAGTAGACATAAAAAGATGCATCCAGAGAGCATTCCAGAATGGAATTATTGATAATGAAACCAAAAATTATCTTATTAAAGAGGAATACACTATACCAGTACTTTACACTCTCCCAAAGGTTCATAAGAATCTAGGGACTCCCCCTGGACGTCCCATAGTGGCGGGTTCTGACTCTATTTTTACAAATATATCCATATATCTTGACAGACTGTTGAGACCATTTGTAGCTCAGGCTATGTCTTTTATTAAAGACACTAATGATTTTTTATCTAAGATTGAGGGCCTGCCAGGAAATATGGATAAATGTATCTTGTATAGCTTGGACATTGTTAGCCTCTACACGTCCATACCACATAGCAGTGGGTTAGATTCTATCAGATATGCTATTGGCAAAAGTAATAGGTTCACTGCTATGCAACAGCAATTTATTATAGAGTTAATGGAAATTATTCTGCACTGCAATTATTTCCTTTTTGAGGATTCTTATTTCTTACAAAAACAAGGAACTGCTATGGGGTCCAACGTCGCCCCAACCTATGCCAATATTTTTATGAATATTTTCGAGGAGAAATTTGTATATGAAAATGAGCTCTTCATTCTATGTGGCGCCACCTGGTGGCGTTACATAGATGATATATTTGGCATTTGGTGGGGTGACGTTGGATCCCTACAACAATTTGTGAGTGAATTGAACAGGGCATCAAGATGCATTAAATTTACAATGTCTTGGAGTGAAGAATCTATTAACTTCCTTGATACAAAAATCTATAAGGATGGTTCCCTTCTAAAAACAGATATATTTAGAAAGGACACTGATAGGAATAGCCTCCTGCACTTCTCTAGTGCCCATTCACCTGCTTTGGTGAAATCTTTGCCTTACAGTCAAATGTTAAGAGTAAAGCGAATAGTGAAAGACAAAACTCTGGCTTTGCAAAGACTACAGGAGATGGGCATTAGATTTGTGCAGCGTGGTTATCCCCCTGATTTGATTCAGGAGACTATTGATAAGGTGATACAACTACCTGACGAAAGGGTTAATACTGGAAATACCAATAAGAGAAAGGACCCTGATAGGATGGTATTTGTGTCTGAATACAATTCTTGCAGTTCAGAAATACAAAGGATCATTAGGAAACACTGGCATGTTTTGAGTGAGTGTAACCCTGAAGTACTAGCATTCCGCCAACCACCTATGCCAGCCTACACTAGACTTCCTAGTTTAAAAGACAAAATTGTTAAGGCTGACGTGGGTTCTAGTAAGAAATCCAAATTGGGGTACATTACTTCAGAGAGAAATGGCTGTTTCCCTTGTCTTAATTGCTCCAGTTGCAATAACATGATAAAATCTGATATATTCATCCACCCCCTTACGGGACAGAAATTTAAAATAAAGGGCTACTACAATTGTAATGCTAATTTTGTTATATATCTAATTAAATGTCCGTGTGGGTTAATTTATATCGGAGAGACGACCCAGAGGGTGAGAGATAGAATAATTCAACATAAATCCAATATTAGGACAGGAGATTTAAAGGCCCCAGTTGCCCACCATTTTTTGAGTAAAGGTCACTCTATTGCACAACTAAGATTTCAAATAATAGACCATATACAGAGCCCTAGACGTGGCGGCAATAGAGAACTGCTTCTCAAAAAACGTGAGGCATTTTGGATCAATAAATTAGATTGCTTAATCCCCAATGGTATGAATAGGGAACTTGATTTATGTGTATTCCTGTAAAGTAAAATATCTTTATCTTTATACAATTCCTTTTCTGGCATTTAATTTTATAATTTTAAATTTTGACATTTTTGATATCTGCTCTTCAACAAATGTGATTGTTCTCTTTTTTTAAAAAATATATTTTTTTGTATAAAAAAAATGTATGTTTGATATGGGTTAGACCACTAGATGGCAATAGAGGCTAAGAAAAATGTATATCTAAGTAATTAAGGTGAAAGGTGTGGTCTCACCTGACTGATGGCTATTTAAAGGTGATTAAGTCTAACAAACAGTATGTGAACATGACTAAGGGATAACCACCCGAAACGTCGTTTTATTTTACCTGCTCCTACTATGTGTTTAATAAAGGAACTTTTTATATGAGAAGTGGTGCTGCTGCATTCTTTGAAGATTTTGGATACTGTTTGGATCCTTGCAGTGATCCTATGCTAGCTTGCACACACCTTGGGTCTGAGTGCTGGATTTCAATTTTATTTTCTTATAAATGACAGTCACAGTGGTTACTTTAGAAACGACACTCACAGTAGTTACCTTATAAATGACAGTCACAGTGGTTACCTTCTAAATGACACTCACAATGGTTACCTTATAAATGACAGTCACAGTGGTTACCTTATAAATGACAGTCACAGTGGTTACCTTATAAATGACAGTCACCATGATTACCTTATAAATGACACTCACAGTGGTTACCTTATAAATGACAGTCACAGTGGTTACCTTATAAATGACAGTCACAGTGATTACCTTATAAATGACAGTCACAGTGGTTACTTTATAAATGACAGTCACAGTGGTTACCTTATAAATGACAATCAGCATAAACCACTGTGAATGAACATTAAGAACAAGAAAGCTGCAAAAGATTTAGTTTTTAGAATGATTGTCTATAGGTTGTTTGTTACATTAAAGTTGATTAAAAAAAAAAAACTTTGAGTTTAGGTCACATGTTTCCTGTCTAGAGTCAGTGGAGGTCACAGTGGTTACTTTATAAATGACAATTACAGTGGATACTTTATAAGTGACAGTCACAGTGATTACCTTATAAATGACAGTCACAGTGGTTACTTTATAAATGACACTCACAGTAGTTACCTTATAAATGACAGTCACAGTGATTACCTTATAAATGACAGTCATAGTGGTTACTTTATAAATGACACTCACAGTAGTTACCTTATAAATGACAGTCACAGCAGTTACCTTATAAATGACAGTCACAGTAGTTACCTTATAAATGACACTCACAGTGGTTACCTTATAAGTGACACTCACAGTGGTTACTTTATAAATAACAGTCACGGTGGTTACCTTATAAGTGACACTCACATTGGTTACTTTATAAATGACAGTCACAGTGGTTACCTTATAAATGACAGTCACAGTGATTACCTTATAAATGACAGAGGAAGGCTTAGAGCCTACATGGGCTAGAGTATGAGATAGAGGGGGGCCGCGAGTCTACGGTCACTGGGTGTGAGAGAGGAGGGCTTAGAGTCTACAGGGGCTAGAGTATGAGATAGAGGGGGCCACGAGTCTACAGGGGCTGGGTGTGAGACAGAGGAGGGCTTAGAGTCTACAGGGGCTAGAGTATGAGATAGAGGGGGGCTTAGAGTATACAGAGGCTAAGTGTGAGAGAGGGGGGCTTAGAGTCTACAGGGGCTAGAGTATGAGATAGAGGGGGGCAGTGAGTCTACAGAGACTGGTTGTGAGAGAGGTGGGCTTATAGTCTACAGGGGCTGGTTTGTAAAACAGAGTGAGATGGGGCTGCAAGTCTACAGTGACTGAGGTGTAAGAGGGGGCTTAAGGTAAGAACCTGTACAGGGGCTGGGGTGTAAGACAGAGGGGGCTGAGAACCTGTACAGGGGCTGGGGTGTAAGACAGAGGGGCTGAGAACCTGTACAGGGGCTGGGGTGTAAGACAGAGGGGCTGAGAACCTGTACAGGGGCTGGGGTGTAAGACAGAAGGGCTGAGAACCTGTACAGGGGCTGGGGTGTAAGACAGAGGGGCTGAGAACCTGTACAGGGAATGGGGTGTGAGGCAGAGGGGGCTGAGAACCTGTACAGGGGCTGGGGTGTAAGACAGAGGGGGCTGAGAACCTGTACAGGGGCTGGGGTGTAAGACAGAGGGGCTGAGAACCTGTACAGGGGCTGGGGTGTGAGGCAGAGGGGCTGAGAACTTGTACAGGGGCTGGGGTGTAAGACAGAGGGGGCTGAGAACCTGTACAGGGGCTGGGGTGTAAGACAGAGGGGGTGAGAACCTGTACAGGGGCTGGGGTGTAAGACAGAGGGGCTGAGAACCTGTACAGGGGCTGGGGTGTGAGACAGAGAGGGCTGAGAACCTGTGCAGGGGCTGGGGTGTAAGACAGAGGGGGCTTAAAACCTGTACAGGGGCTGGGGTGTGAGACAGAGGGGGCTGAGAACCTGTGCAGGGGCTGGGGTGTGAGGGGGCTGAGGGTCTGTACAGGGGCTGGGGTGTAAGACAGAAGGGCTGAGAACCTGTACAGGGGCTGGGGTGTAAGACAGAGGGGCTGAGAACCTGTACAGGGGCTGGGGTGTGAGACAGAGGGACTGAGAACCTGTACAGGGGCTGAGGTGTGAGGCATAGGGGGCTGAGAACCTGTACAGGGGCTGGGGTGTGAGACAGAGGGACTGAGAACCTGTACAGGGGCTGGGGTGTAAGACAGAGGGGGCTGAGAACCTGTACAGGGGCTGGGGTGCAAGACAGAGGGGGCTGAGAACCTGTACAGGGGCTGGGGTGTAAGACAGAGGGGGCTGAGAACCTGTACAGGGGCTGGGGTGTAAGACAGAGGGGGCTGAGAACCTGTTCAGGGGCTGGGGTGTAAGACAGAGGGGGCTGAGAACCTGTTCAGGGGCTGGGGTGTAAGACAGAGGGGCTGAGAACCTGTACAGGGGCTGCAGTGTAAGACAGAGGGTGCTGAGAACCTGTACAGGGGCTGGGGTGTAAGACAGAGGTGGCTGAGAACCTGAACAGGGGCTGGGGTGTAAGACAGATGGGGCTGTGAACCTGTACAGGGGCTGGGGTGTAAGACAGAGGGGCTGAGAACCTGTACAGGGGCTGGGGTGTAAGACAGAGGGGGCCGAGAACCTGTACAGGGGCTGGGGTGTAAGACAGAGGGGGCTGAGAATCTGAACAGGGGCTGGGGTGTAAGACAGGGGGGGGGGCTGAGAACCTAAACAGGGGCTGGGGTGTAAGACAGAGGGGGCTGAGAATCTGAACAGGGGCTGGGGTGTAAGACAGAGGGGGCTGAGAAACAGACTGTCTGAATGAGGGATATGATCTATACAAGTGTCCCCTTGTTCTGGTCATATTGATGAATACATTTATATAATGTGCCTAGTGCCATCTCTTTTTCTTATTCTTCTGCATCTTCTGCATCATAACTTTATAGAGCCTACACTTACATAATGGGTTACATTAGTATATCTTCTGCTACAGCCTACAATGCTAAACGTTATGCTAGCAGCTTAAGGGCGAGCTGCAATTCCATCCAACATTCAGCAGAGTGACATGGGTAAAGTGCTCCCTCTGACCACATGATGGAGAGCTCACTACTGTGACAAGGTGGAAGTGCACCAGCACCAGCCCTCCCTCTCCTCCCATACGGAAACTTAGATGAGAGGCTTGATGACTGCCACGCATATAAAAACAGTTGTTCACACTATCCTGGGGCCATGACTTAAAGTAAGAGGTCAGTGATAGCGGACAGGTTAAGAGGACTGGCAGTTAATACATAACAGATGTGTGGGTGTCAGAGCGTTCATTCCCCTCTCACCAGCTCTCTCTCACTATCGGATATTTGATAGCCATGTGGAATGCCTCACATTCTGAGCTCGGCAGCAGAGGTGAGTGATGGTGTGTGGGGAGGAGAGATCTAATTATAGCATAGATGGTATTTTTACATGTACTGGAGATATTGAGGAGCTATAAACTATATACAAGTAGAAAATTAACTTTTCAAATAATGTGTCCATGCTTTGCAGTCACCTTTTTTTGCACAATGATTTAAAATGTATAAATATCCCATAACCAATGACAAATTACATTAGATTTCAACCATTACAGACTACTGCATGCTGTCTTGTGGTGAAAAGGAGAATTTACAATGTAAAGGGGTAAATTTAATAAATGTGTTTTATATGACCCACCTCAACTTCAGAAATAAAAATAATATATATATACATGCACACTGTCACTTACCATTAGTAGCCTACATATGAAAGTCAGAGAGTTTAATTTCAACTATTTGAATTTGTTTTCCTATCTGCTGTGCATTATTGTCAATCCTAACCATGTAGTCTATCCTCTGATCGCTGTCATCTTAACTATGTGTTCAGTGTGCTGACATTGGACGTTGTGTCCTTTCTCTGCCTTGTCATTTGAGTTTGTGGGCCAGCCCCTGCTTTCTGTCATCTGAACTAGGTATATTATTTTTTAGTTTGTTAGTATAAACAAACAGTGTTTTTTCTAAAGGCAAATGCATTATAGAAGTATATAATAGTTAATAACAAGTTTATGTATGCTGCAGGAAAAGTTCTGAGTAAAAAAAGTGGACTAGTAGGAATTTTTCATGTTGTACCTGGGCATATTTTTCAAGGTGTGTGTATGTGTGTGTATATGTAATTAATAGTAATTTAATACTGACGTTTCAGGGTCTCCTGAAGACTGACTGTGTGTTCTTTTAAATATATGAAGATTTGGTGGATGGTGGGAGCCATATATATATATATATATATATATATACACATAGATATATAGTGTGTGTGTATATATATATATATAGTGAACCCCCATTTGAATAACCCACGATCCGCCACTGCTCTGATGCTTAATTGCTGAAAATAACTTCAGGTTCTTAAAGGGACATAAAACAAGTTGGGATAGAGACAAAATATAATAATATTTAATTACTTTACCTTCAAATTTATACTAACTGCAGCGCCTCACCATTAACCCTTTCATTTAAGTTTCAGAATTGTACAGCTCTAACTCCCCCCACACATTTCCTTCTATGGCTGTATCTATATCTATTGTTGTTTTGGTAGAATACAAAAGTGAATAGGGATTATCTGCTGGAGCATGCCTAGAAGCTGTGAACTCAGTTGAAATACAATGCCTCTGTCTAAACACTGATAAGGGGGGTGGAGTTGGCTGCTCCAGGCAGTTTAGCTATGTAATTAATATTGCTTATTTTTGAAAATTATTTTAAAATACTTGCCAGCAATTTTTAAACATATTGTATGCAAACTATTTTTAATTAATTAGCCCTTTTAGGATATGCACAGATCCCAACCTGTTTTATGTCCCTTTAAGCTTTAAAGTATTTTTTCTGGATAGAACCTTATTTGCCTCTGCAGTTGTTTTGTAATTTTCTGTAGATGTTTTTTGTGATGCTGAAATCCTCCACAGTAAAATTAGTTCTATGCAGTGAAGAGTAAACAGCTGTGAGATACAAACAGCTGCATTAATTATAATAAAGCTGATTTTGCTACTCTCTCAGGTGAGTGATTTTTGTGCAGCAAATCTGTGAGGTTAATTTATTTATTTTTTTAGTGAGAAATTAGTTTCAATAATAGGTTTTATTTAACATGGTGCTAATTTTGGGTTGTACAGTCAGATATGTTTACAGTCATATAAGGGTAATAGTAGAAGCAGCCACTCCAAACCCACCCGTCGGCACCCGATGCAGGGCTCGAGGTGATGACGTCAGAAGCCACCACAACCGTCAACCAGCGAAACGGCAGATACAGCAGCTACGATCTCCAAACACAGAGGCAGGGTGCAATGCCAGGGATGCAGTGAACCAACTGCAGAAGCAAATCCAAAGTCAAAATAGGTCCAGCAGCACAGCAGTATAATAAAAAAGAGACTTTATTCAATAGGATGGCAAAACGTACAAACATGGACAAATCGTCTGATGCGTTTCGCACCCCCTAGTGGCACTTCCTCACAGACTGAGGATAGTACACATATGACCTTCTTATATACTAGTCATAAATGATCACATATTAACTATTTAATGTCAAAACTTCATTACAACAAGAACATTAAAAGAATATATTTGAAATAAAATATGCCACGGTTGTTAATATGTTCTCAATATGCAGAATGACAAATTAATGGTTAAAGTATACTAATATTTACATTTATATTTATCGCTTTGCTTTATACTACACAATTCATCAACTATGCAATTAAACCACATATATAAGGAATACACTACACTGCCTAGAATGTGTATGTATATCATCATGCGGCAAAGACCAGGTATTAGTACCACACAATAAAATAAGGTTCAAATAGGTCCTATACCGCATCATAATATCACAAGGCAAAAAAATATAAAAAATAATAATAATAATTGATAAACAAAATGACAGTGTTCTAGCTAATGTTATCATAACCAATTAAGCAGTAGGCAAACAATATTAGCCCATGGCTTTACATTCCCCATACAACATAGTGTTAATACATTGACATAATTTATATGATTTATAATTTATAAGAAACTTGATGAACCAAGCATGTGCATAATTGTACACCCATGTACATGAATATGTACAAGTACGCATATAAGTACATGGTATTTTCTCAAAAATATGCCTCTGATTAAGTCAGAAGCATCTGAACTACTATGTAAATTGAATATACACAAAAAAAATTAAACAAAATATCTAATATCCCATTCTAAATTTAGGCCATTGGGAACTCTAGTTTTGAGTCGGTATATCCAATACAATTCCTTTTTTCCCAGTATCTTGTATTTATTTCCACTTCTAGGTGGAATTTTTGCCACATCAATGATTTTTACAGAGAAGTCATCAATACTAGTAAAATGTGTGAGTGTCTCGCCACTGTTGAATCTTTGCAGTAGTATTTGACATCGTTGACATGTTTCCTTACCCTCACATTGACCTCTCTTGTCGTTTTTCCAACATATTGAACATGGCAAATGTTACACAAATAGACGGCAAATGTAGTCTTACAATTGGCATAAAAACCAATTTCATAAGTTGCTTCATCAGCAAATTATCTAAATGTATTAGTTACATCCATCATGCTACATGTTAAGCATATTCTTACTCCACATTTAAAGTTTCCTCTCCTTCTCAACCAATTATCACCCCTGGTACCCATTGTATTTGGAACCATGCTAGGAGCTAACCTAGATGCCAGGGTTAATTTTTTTTTTGGTACAAATTTGCATTTTTCAATGTAACTTTGTAATATATTGTCACCCCCAAGTATTGGTAAGTTTTTCTTGAGAATTTTAACTATCTGCGGAAATTGATTAGTGTATTCAGTCGTAAATACAATGCTATCACTAAAAGAACTAGGAGTACTACTTTCAGCCTTTTTTCTTTTTTACCATGGCCTAGATTTCCAACTTGTTTTTTTCTAATTTTATTGGATCATAACCCCTGGTAATCAATGTTTTAGTGAGTTCATCTGCCTGCTGCATGTATATCAAGTCATCATTGGTATTACGCCTCAATCTGATATACTGAACTCTTGGTATGGCACGGATATCCAGGAAGTCAGTTTGTTTGGAATCATGTCCTCCAACAAATTTCAAACACGTCATTTCCATTTAGGAAAGCAAGAAACAATTAAAATCCAACTTCATCTAGAGACTCATTTATGATCATAATAAGATCATCAATGAACCTCTTATAAAAAAAAATCTTATCTGTATATTTTCTGTACTCATTGTTGTACATATACTTAATTTCCCAGATTCCTACATACAAATTGGTGAAACAAGGGGTGAATTTCGCCCCCATCGACGTTCTGCAACATTGAAGATAAAATATATCATTACATTTTAGGAAATGATGGGTTAGTACAAATTCTAAGATAGAACAGATATATGCCTTGACATTCTCCTCATATGCTGAGAACTTATCCAAAAAATATCTTACGGCTTTTATGCCCAAAGCATGAGGAATACAGGTATAGAGAAACAATATCCACTACTACCCAGGAATAATTTTCCTTCCACTCTTGATCCCTCAAAATTTTAAGGAGATGAGATGAATCTCTAAGGCCTAGATTTAGAGTTCGGCGTTAGCCGTGAAAACCAGCGTTAGAGGCCCCTAACGCGGGTTTCTTACGGACTCCGGTATTTAGAGTTTATTTACCGACACTCCAAAATCACCTAACGCTGAAATTTCTACCGACACCTCAGACCCAGTAGTAAACATATACCGACAAAAAAAAATTCCACGAATCAAATTAAAAATATTACACAAAGTACACTTACACTCATACAAACACTACACTATGTTTATTTTTCATATTTAATCATTTTTAATCAAAATAAAAAGGATTAAAGTTGCGAGATCTCGGGTGTTTGAAAAAAAACAACACAAATCCATTTTCCCATTGACTTACATTGACACACGGGAAAAGACCCTCATATACCTACATCTAACTAATAACATTATCACAAAATACACTCATCGATGCATACAAACAATATACACCACATGACATACAACAATTATTTATTTATTACAAAAATAACACGATTTAGTTACTTTTTCACACAAGCTCATGACGTCACTCACTTTACGAGGAAAACCAGTCTTAGGAAAAAAAAAAAAATTTTTTAGAGGCTCCATTGACTTCTATTGGGAAGACGTGCTCGTGCACGCGAAACACTCATTTCCCTAACGCACGCAAATAGCGTAGACAGAAAAACTCCAAATACCAGCGCTAGAAAAGACATGATTTTATGCGTTAGACCCAGCTATGATAAATAGATCAAGAAATTACTATTTCCCTATGGTGGATTTATGGATTTTAATTATTGAATATTCACAACACCATTAAATTGTTTCACACTTTTAGATTACATCAACTACAAATCAACATCACTAGTAACACATTATTATTTAAATAAAATTACATTTAAACTTAAAAAAAAATTCATTAAACATTTCTGGATTCACAAACAGTACACAATGGGAAACGCCTCTCATTTACCTTTATTATTGCATTTCAGTTATTCAACTCATATGCTTTCAGCAACTGCATATCTACATAGGCTTAACACATGATCACTCATGGATGCACATATATTACTTTTAACATTCACTCATACATGTGCATTCAAATGATGGGGGAAAAACACATTACATTCTCGAGAGGAATCACAAAACACAACATATGGATTTTACTGTACTTTTAACATCATGATTCCATCACAATAAACCATTAGGAATTACGTACAACAAGAACATCATTACACCAGATTACAGATGTCACTTTATGGGAAGGAACAACAATGTCAGACCGCTATATAGAAGTCAGCATATGTGGGACACAATCACAATATATACGTATATGTACATAACACGCATCACCCATCACGCAACCACAAAGCACACATTTAGATTTTATTCAGCACACAATAACAATGTAGTCAAATACAACAACACAATGAGGATTTATGAACTACATAGGCAGGTTAAGAATATCATGACGTCATTAGAAGATTCAACCATACACATCACAGATTCACCACTGTACCGCCCCTTTAGGAACTTTAACACTCAATACTACAATACAACATATACGTAAACAACAGTTTGGAACAGCATTATTATTGAAATTTCAATGGGACAATTAAGAAATATTGTCAGATCGCAAATCACTTATATATATAATACTACAGATGACAGCCGGAAGTGCTTCAGTATTAGTGCCATTTGAATGGGACGCATACAATATTTACAGCTCGGCAATCACTTATATATACAATACTACAGATGACAGCCGGAAGTTATTCAGTATTAGTGCGATTTGAAAGGGACGCATACAATATTGACAGCTCGGCAATCACTTAGATATACAATACTACAGATGACAGCCGGAAGTTATTCAGCATTAGTGCGATTTGAAACGGACGCATACAATATTGACAGCTCTGCAATCACTTATATATACAATACTACAGATGGCAGACGGGAAGTTCGGAATTCTTATTGCGATTTGAAAGGGACGCATACAATATTGACATCTCGGCAATCACTTATATATACAATACTACAGATGGCAGACGGGAAGTTCGGAATTCTTATTGCGATTTGAAAGGGACGCATACAATATTGACAGCTCTGCAATCACTTATATATACAATACTACAGATGGCAGACGGGAAGTTCGGAATTATTATTGCGATTTGAAAGGGACGCATACAATATTGCCAGCTCGGCAATCACTTATATATACAATACTACAGATGGCAGACGGGAAGTTCGGAATTATTATTGCGATTTGAAAGGGACGCATACAATATTGACAGCTCGGCAATCACTTATATATACAATACTACAGATGGCAGACGGGAAGTTCGGAATTATTATTGCGATTTGAAAGGGACGCATACAATATTGCCAGCTCGGCAATCACTTATATATACAATACTACAGATGGCAGACGGGAAGTTCGGAATTATTATTGCGATTTGAAAGGGACGCATACAATATTGACAGCTCGGCAATCACTTATATATACAATACTACAGATGACAGCCGGAAGTTCAGATTTTTTATGGCGATTTGAAAGGGACGCATACAATATTGACAGCTCGGAAATCACTTATATACACAATACTACAGATGGCAGACGGGAAGTTTGGAATTATTATTGCGATTTTAAAGGGACGCATACAATATTGACAGCTCGGCAATCACTTATATATATAATACTACAGATGGCAGACGGGAATTTCGGAATTATTATTGCGATTTTAAAGGGACGCATACAATATTGACAGCTCGGCAATCACTTATATATACAATACTACAGATGGCAGACGGGAAGTTCTGAATTATTATTGCGATTTTAAAGGGACGCATACAATATTGCCAGCTCGGCAATCACTTATATATACAATACTACAGATGGCAGACGGGAAGTTCGGAATTATTATTGCGATTTGAAAGGGACGCATACAATATTGACAGCTCGGCAATCACTTATATATACAATACTACAGATGACAGCCGGAAGTTCAGATTTTTTATGGCGATTTGAAAGGGACGCATACAATATTGACAGCTCGGAAATCACTTATACACACAATACTACAGATGGCAGACGGGAAGTTTGGAATTATTATTGCGATTTTAAAGGGACGCATACAATATTGACAGCTCGGCAATCACTTATATATATAATACTACAGATGGCAGACGGGAATTTCGGAATTATTATTGCGATTTTAAAGGGACGCATACAATATTGACAGCTCGGCAATCACTTATATATACAATACTACAGATGGCAGACGGGAAGTTCTGAATTATTATTGCGATTTTAAAGGGACGCATACAATATTGACAGCTCGGCAATCACTTATATATACAATACTACAGATGGCAGATGTTACTTTATCGTTTACAAACAATATTGCAGCAACATTGATCGATCACATTCGATGCACATTATACACAACTATGCACTTTCATTCATGTTAGCCTGGACGTGTGCTTGTTACTATAAGATCGCGTTTAATAAATATTTATTACGCATACGAACAAACATTACAAACATGCACTGTATGTGTGATATTTGACACTTTCACATTGAGATTCATTGGGTGAAAACAACATTTCCTCCCAAAAAAAAAAAAAAACAATGTGAAAGCATTCGCGCCGCTCACATACAAACAGGTGAATACAATCAGCAATCATTACAAACTCACTACCATTGGACTAATTGTACTATAAATCCCACAAACAACATGGCCAATGCATCACTTGTGATCCACATCAGATAAAGTGCTTACCTTGTTACGCTGTTTTGAAAGATGGATGACGATGACATGGTAGACGCTGCTGGTGCTGCTATTGGCGAACTAGCTGTTGGTCGAATCAGGCAGCCTCGGCGGCTCAGACCGAGACGAAGGGGTCGTCTGGTTCGAGGTCCTCGTGTCTACAGGGTGAGACCCACCTTGGAAAACATGAGTGACTTTGAGGTTTTTGATAAGTATCGGCTCGATCGCGAACAGCTCATTGGCCTTTACAAGCTTCTTAAACCTCATTTGGAGCCACGTATACAAATAAGGACTGCTGTTCCCGGCATGAGTAAGATGCTAAGTTGTCTTTACGTCCTGGCCTCCGGGAGTTTTCAATCCGGACAACTGTACATGCATGGCCTGGCTCAAGGTACATTCTCTGTGGTGTTTGATAACTTTCTGGACGCCATGGTACGTATCAGTAATCAATACATAGGATTCCCACAGAATGATGGTGATTGGAGGCGCCTGAAGCGGGAATTCTTTGATATTGCTCAATTGCCCAATGTCTTGGGAGCCATAGATTGTACCCACATTGCGCTGTGTGCTCCAATTGATGACTTGCCCTTCAGAAATCGCAAACTTTTTCATAGCCTCAACGTGCAGTATGTTTGTGACGCACGGATGAGGATTATGCATGTGTGTGCGAATTTTGCAGGTGCTTGTCCTGATGCCTGCATCCTCTCTCTGTCGTCCCTGTGGAGACAGTTTGAGGAAAGACAAATGCCCCCTGGTTATCTCGTTGGTGAGTATTTGTGCACAACATGGTTAATTAGTTTGACAATTGCCACTGTAGTTTTAAAATGTTAGCGTCATGTTCAGCTATAGGATGCAATTTAACCATTTGTTATTTACCGACGCTAATGTCTACTTTTATTTAAATGCAGATATGTAGCATGTCATACCTTAAATGCTCAGAGAATGCAATGTAACCATGTATTTAGCATTTTACACAAGTTTTTTTTTTGGAGAAATACGCATATGTAGCATGTCTTAGCTGAAATGGGAAGATATTAGCTCATGCAATTTAACCATGTCATTGTCTCTTTCCGCTAATGTGTACTTTTAGTTCAATGCAGATATGTAGCATGTCTTACCTTAAATGCTCAGATAGAGAATGCAATGTAACCATGTATTTAGCATTTTACACAAGGTTTTTTTTTTGAGAAATACGCATATGTAGCATGTCTTAGCTGAAATGGGAAGATATTAGCTCATGCAATTTAACCATGTCATTGTCTCTTTCCGCTGTGTACTTTTAGTTCAATGCAGATATGTAGCATGTCTTACCTTAAATGCTCAGATAGAGAATGCAATGTAACCATGTATTTAGCATTTTACACAAGTTTTTTTTTTGGAGAAATACGCATATGTAGCATGTCTTAGCTGAAATGGGAAGATATTAGCTCATGCAATTTAACCATGTCATTGTCTCTTTCCGCTAATGTGTACTTTTAGTTCAATGCAGATATGTAGCATGTCTTACCTTAAATGCTCAGATAGAGAATGCAATGTAACCATGTATTTAGCATTTTACACAAGGTTTTTTTTTGGAGAAATACGCATATGTAGCATGTCTTAGCTGAAATGGTAGGATATTAGCTCATGCAATTTAACCATGTCATTGTCTCTTTCCGCTAATGTGTACTTTTAGTTCAATGCAGATATGTAGCATGTCTTACCTTATATGCTCAGATAGAGAATGCAATGTAACCATGTAGTTAGCATTTTACACAAGGTTTGGTTTAGGAGAAATACGCATATGTAGCATGTCTTAGCTGAAATGGCAAGATACAGAATAATATAGAACTTTATTTTTGGATTTTTATTAACAAATTTTTAATATGGATTATCGTGTACACAAATTTATTTATAAAACAATATACTATTTTAAGGATTCTGTTTGAATTATGTTCTGTTCATAATTTATAGGTGATTCTGGGTACATGAGCCGGCCTTGGCTCATTACCCCCTTGCGTAGCCCGACTGATGTGTCTGAGGAGCGCTACAATAGGGCTCATAAGAGAACCAGGGCGGTGGTTGAAAGGATGTTCGGGCTCCTGAAGATGAGATTCAGGTGCCTGGACCGTTCTGGAGGAGCACTCCAGTACAACCCAAAGAAGGTGGCTAAGATTGTTGTAGCCTGTAGCGTCCTGCATAATATTGCACAGCAGGCTGGGATGCTGCAGGCCGTCACGGTGGACAGAGACCTCCTCAGAGATGAGGAGGTTGATCCTGTTCTAGAGGGGGAATTCCAGGACGAGGGACTCGATGTCAGAGCAGACGTCATCAACCGCCACTTTAGACGGTAAAGAATATAAGTTAGACTGTAGTATTTTCAATAGATGTGAACTCTAGGGAAATGACAAGTAGAGAATTGTGCAAACATGTTAGGATTGTTCATCAAATGCTAAAAATGTGTTTCATTTATTAATATAGGTGATGCTCTGGCCATTGGGTCCTGTAGCGAGTCTTTGCCACCTGGTTTTTAAAGAGGACATCAGCTGGTAAGTATAAATGTCTGGACTGTTGCTGGCATGAATTGTACACAAATACATCATATGGCATACATTTTCAAAAATAGTATTTAGTTTACACATTACTTAAAATGTACATACTCAGAAAGGGATCCTCTAGAATGACTATGGTTCAATGTCACACATTAGAGGTTTGTTCTGCTCAATATGACTCATCTTCACACTTGATAGAAAATAACACAAGTTGCTACACACGCTTAGTAAGCTAGTGACAGAAATTTATTATGAAATGGGGGGTGGGAGAGGGGTACAGAACTGATTCACACACTTGTATGAATTTTATTTAAAATATTTCTTCCATTAGGGAGATGACTTAATCTAAAGACTGAAAGGGAACAATTAGAAGCCTGACAGTGAAGATTGCCCAGACTGACAGTGGGAAAAAGCCAAGATTGAAATTGAAGTATACCAATGGGATCATGTCTGGCATTATCTTTCAATTCTGCTGACCTTGAAAACCATACAAAGACATGTTCACATGGTAAGTGCAAACTATTTGATAGAATAAGGCTGTGTAGACATCCTATTGGAGACACTTAGATGATTTTCTAATTTTTAGATGGTATTTCCCAGTCCTCTATTTAATGAACTGATGAATAAGACACCTATTGAAGATCAACTGTTTACCCCTAAATTGACTTTTAAAGACCATGCATTGTCCAGGTTGGTGTACCAATGCATGCTAGTGAAGACTGTTGAATATTAGTAGCTTACATACATTAGTCATATTTAGTTCTTTAGTAGATATTTAGGGATCACAATCAGACACTTAGATGATTTTACTTTTTTAGATGGTATTTCACAGTCCTCTATTTAATGAACTGATGAATAAGACACCTATTGAAGATCAACTGTTTACTCCTGAATTGACTTTCAAAGACCATGCATTGTCCAGGTTGGTGTACCAATGCATGCTAGTGAAGACTGTTGAATATTAGTAGCTTACATACATTAGTCATATTTAGTTCTTTAGTAGATATTTAGGGATCACAATCAGACACTTAGATGATTTTACTTTTTTAGATGGTATTTCACAGTCCTCTATTTAATGAAATGATGAATAAGACACCTATTGAAGATCAACTGTTTACCCCTGAATTGACTTTCAAAGACCATGCATTATCCAGGTTGGTGCATGCTAGTTAAGAATCACATGAAGAATGTTGATTATTGTTAGCTTACATACATTAGTCATACTTATTTCATCATTAGATATTTAGGGATCACAATCCGAAAAAGGAATACATATTATAGTTGATATAGAGGTATTTGAATGGACATGAAATATTACATTTATGTTCAGCATACATATATTGTTGAAATGTGATATACATTATTATGTATAATTAGAAATTTGGATATTTAAATAGAATTTTGATTCAACAATATAATGGTGTATGTTTTGTATTTTTTTTAAATCAATTTAATAAATATCTTTCAAAAATGTTGAACAAAGTTAGAGCATAGACACAAGATGATTGTAAATGTATTTTATGAATATTTGACAACGTATGTATTAACTTTGTTCCATTTTTTTATTTGTCATTTCAGATTGGCATCTGATGACTTCAAGGAATATTTTTATTTTTTCTATAAACTTTTTTTTTTTTTAATTTTTACATGTTAATAATAAACATTTTATTAATACATTCTTTTGAAAAGATTATACTAAATATCAATATAATCTGTCAATAAAAAAAAGTTTGACTCCCATGACTGGTAGTTGGCTATTTGACAAGCACATGCATAAGATCAAATAATGCATTAATATTAGAAAATCAACTGATTCCGAGAATATTACATTAAACTATCTTTTATAACATTAATTGGGGAGTGAGATCCTTCGATGCTTTTCTTTTGAAAATGTAGATATTAAATTAATTTTGGATATGTATTCAAAAAATTTTTATTTTAACTTTTAAGAAGGGGAAGTGGTTCAATTACATTAAAGTGACAGTGTTGTTGAATGTAAAATTAATTTTATAAGATCTTGTATCTTCCTTAGGTATCTCTAAACATTTTTTAAAAAAATTATTTAAAACTTTACTTGTATAAATGGTAGGTCATTTAACTTGATATTTTTCACAAGCTAGTTATTGGATGCCAGGTTAATCTATGTAATTTTCTAGTGGAGTCATTTAACTATACTTAGTAATATTATGTATTTTTAAAAATCTTACCTCTTGGGTTAGACATCAAATATCTATATAGAATTTTAAGTCCCCTTTAGTTTATTTTGTCAATGTTAAATCAACATTCCAAATGTTTGGGTCCTTAAAGGGACATTCACAAAGTATATTGTGTATAGATTGTTAAAAATATCATACAAGAATTTAAACATATTTATAAAGTAATATAGAATTACATTCAGTCTTTAAATATACTTTTCAAAAAATACATCAATGCACATATCTTAGTCAATTACATAAGGCATCTATATGCAACCAACAATCAGCATCAAAATAGCCTATGTAGAGATGTATTTAATCCAAGAATATATATAATTACAATATAATGATTGAATAACAAAACATATTAAGTTGGTCAAATATTAGAATATTATACAAAATGCATACATAACATATAGCTTAATGTCCCTCTAAGCTGAAGGCTCAAAAATACCTCCTTTAATAAATATATTTCAGTCAGTGTGTAAAACAATCTAGAAGTTAATCTAAATTTGCTTTACTCATATGTTAGACTAATTTAGCAAAAGGAAGGTGCCTAGGTTTCTGATATTTTAAGCATTATTGTGAAATGTTTCTTTAAAGGGACATGAACTAAAAATATACTTAAAGGTAGACAGTTAAAAAATTAATGATTTATACATTCTGAATGAGTATTCTATTTTAAGCAACTTTAAAAATTGTCTTGTATTATGAATGCTCCTTGTGATGTTGCTATCATTACTTTAAAATAAAGGCATTAAAAAGATAATTTATTTGCTTCAGTACTCTGGACAGAACTTGCTTGTTTTGTTTGGAATAATTGATCCAACAATCGTCAAGGACAACCCAGGTTTTTTGGAAACAATTGTCCGTAATATAAAATATCATTATTGATTTGCAAAGAAAGATAACAAGATAACTGTTAACATTTGATAATCGGATTAAATTATAAAGTTGATTAACATTTCATGCTTAATCTGAATCACCAATGCTAAATTTTTTTGGACAGTGTCCCTTTAAGAGCTTTAAATAGTGTATTTACTTATCTTCCTATCTTGACATACTTTGCTGGAAAAGCATATCGAGATCGGCTCAGTAGATGAAGATTGGTGGATGCACAGAGATGCCTTATGTGATTGGCTCAACCATGTGCATTGAAATTTCTTCTGTTGAGGATATATAAATACTAAGAGAAATTGATTTACATTTTAAAGTCTAAACAATCTTCTATCTCTACAGATCATTTGATACAATTGTTTGTTTGTAATGTCTATTTAAAACTAAAGACGCCATTGCACAATAACATATATGAGCACTTCAGAGAAATACAAGCTTGAGGTTTATTTGCTAATAACAAACAAACATGTAGTTTAACATTTATAAACAGATTATCAAAGTTACTGACATTCTAACCTGAATTTGAACATTAAGAAATATTGCGTGGGAAACGCATCTTGAAACACCAGATTAGCATCTTTAAACATTAGTCTAATGTCACGCAATAGCACACAATCAATGTGCATTATAAAGACATTTAATAGAGCAATGTCAATAATTCTCAATAAGTCAACAAATTTATTTTAAGAACAATAAAGACATACAATATTAAATGTGTATTTGTATTAAAGAAACAGACCGTTATTAAACCGAGAAATGTCTACAACATTTAATAATGTGACAGTATTAGATTTTAAAGAGGATTTAATCATTAATATTTAACGGATCACGGATATTAAATCTGCGTCACACATATCCGCATGACAGGCCCATGAGTTACAAATAAGTCTACATGAAAAATGAAGTAACAGCAACACCAAGCGGTATGTGTAAGGAAGTTACTAAGATATGAAACATTAAGGAACGGCCAATCCGAGTTCATCACACAAACACAACTTGAGTCAGGATGGTCTCACAGACATTATAACAATATTTAAAACTTTTATCCAATCATATGTACAGATAACTTGTCCCATGGTGCATCTCATGTTTACTTCACCATATAAAAGTCCATTACACGTTGCCATCTTTGTCAGTTCTCTAATGCCTGCAGGCAGTATATATTATATCCCTACATATATTCTACAACCCAGCAGGCATGTCAGTTCCCAGGTTCACCAAGGAGGAGAGCGCTGCACTGGTCCACGCCGTCAAGGACTTTTATCCCCAGCTGTTTGGGAACAAGAGGAGGTTGACAGATGCGCCTGTTAAGAAGGCCCTCTGGGAGTCTATCACCAATGCGGTTAGATTGGTGTGTGACGTCCAGGGGACCCAGGATCAGATCATGAGGAGATTCGGAGATATGAGGTTGCGTTTATCCAAAAAAGTCAACCTCATAAGGGACTGGGTACAAGCCCGTAAAAGAGGTGGCAAAAGAGAGGCCCCGCGGAAACTGTACCTACTCCCTTATGAGGTGACTTTATGCGAGCTCCTCAATCTCCGGGTCCCCAAAAGATTTCGATCCTCGCCATCCTCGGCCTCCTCTTCTTCCCTCCCAGCTGAGGGATCTGAAAGTCCTGACGCGGGGGCCAGGGCAGATGCTTCTCCGTCCGGTGGCCTGGGAGGAGATAGAGAATCTGAACAAGGTAATTATCCAACTTCATATAATATCTTAATATTTGTTATTTTTATCCAAATATGTGTATATAGTCAGATACTAAACCTATACAGATCTCACAACATACACTACATATGATGTTTAGATATCTGATTTTAGATTAGTGACACATGAAATAGGAATGATGTTTCTTGCGCTCTGCAGAATATGCGTCACAGAGCGGAAATGTAATTTCTCATCCACGTTAACATGGCTTTGCTGTAAGTGGCATTGCTTTATACATGTTGGTCAAATGACGGATGCGTAATTCCGCTTGGAATCATTGCGCAATGATCGCGAAAATTGAATTTCTCATCCACGTTAACATGGCTTTGCTGTAAGTGGCATTGCTTTATACATGTTGGTCAAATGACGGATGCGTAATTCCGCTTGGAATCATTGCGCAATGATCGCGAAAATGGAATTTCTCATCCACGTTAACATGGCTTTGCTGTAAGTGGCATTGCTTTACAAATGTTGGTCAAAATTAAATGTGAATTATTATATTAGTGAAGAATACAGTATTCTTATTTTCAATATTATAGCTAAGAAAAAACGAAGAATACAAATAAATTATAACATATGGCCATCAATTGATGATTATGAAATAACAACAAAAAAATATTAAAGATACAGTAAACAACACAACTGATTGAAAATAAGAGTCCAGGATATATTTTTCATGAATTTAATTGAGGAAACAATTAACTCATGGGACTACCAAAGGATTAATATTTTTAAATTGATTTGTTAATAATGTAAAGTTTTTAAACATGGCATGATTTGTATTAATGATATGCAATCCTCATTTAATATATTACAGATATGGATGTTGCTGCTGGATCCTCAAGCCAGGGCTTGTCAAAGTATGGTATGTCTCATTTTAATTGACATTTGTCTTAGAAACATGGACAGAACATTACATACTAAATCCACATTGTTCAATATTTATATGTAATGTCCCTTTAATAGATGTAAATTTAAATAATTCTTCGGATATACTTAAATAACATATTAGATTTGAATTGCATGCTCAATACCATTCATTACATCAACATATGGAGTAGAGAATTCATTAACAACAACATTGTCAAATCAATTTAATTTTATATTAAAGGGATACTGAGCTACAATTATTAATGTTGTCATTCAGATAGAGTATGCAATATTAATAAACATTAAAATATAATACTATCATCATATGTGACATATTCTATTGCTAAATGTATTTTAAAATCAAGAATGTACGTTTATCTGCATCTCAATTTTGGTTGACCAACCTGGGTTTTTATTGATGATTGGTGGATACCTTCAATAAACAATATTTATTGAATCCAATATTGCTTATCTGCCTTTAAGATTAAAATTTAGCAACATTCTAATTATAATAGGAGTCAATGTTAAATCATTTTGAACAGTTTGAACATAGAAATCAATGATTTAAATTAATCATGTCAGTGTCCCTTTAAGACAAAATAGATTCATTCATCTTTACATTCTTTGGATTAAACAATATTGATATATAATTCACATATTCACTGTTGGAGTTACTTTATAGATATCTGCATACTCTAACAGCACCATGATTACATATTTGTAATAATCAATTTTGTTTTGTATTGTGATAAATATGTGTTGTGTCCTAAACAAGATTACTGTACATTGCACAAATGGCTCGATGTGCCACATGTGTTTGTTTAGATTTGTCAACAGATGCTCTTCAAAATGTGGTTTGTGTGTATTCTTTTAAGAACATTGATCAATGGGTATATTTAGATATGCAATAGCATCGTATGAGATGATTTTGATGTCTAATATAGTCTGAAATTAAACATATGTTCAATACAGAATTTTTAACAGAATCCCCTTGATTCAATCAAGCATTTTCTGGTGTAATGACTGCTCTATTCTTCACATTTTCAAGTTGATTAATGGTAAAATTCGAGACAGATGTGATTTAGTGATATCCCAAATGTGTTTCCTAATATATATCTATATCATTCATAGAGAGAGTTGGTGTGGTGAGCCCACAGGAATCCAGCAGTGACATAGAGCCGCCTTTGCGGTCTCCTGGTAAGTCCATTGACTCATTTATATGTAATTGAAGGTGTATTGGTAATCAATATTATGAGCATGATTCTGATGAAGCATAACATTTGAAACAAACATATCATTTTCTCTTCTGATTATATATTAATTTTCTTTTAATATTGAACGATTAATAATTTAAACTTTATTAGTCTACACATTTGTTATTCAGAAGATGTATAACATATGTTTGTTTCCATGTTCTTTTTTGACAACAGTCATCAAGTGATACACACATGAGAAATCTTAAATGTTCTATGTACTATGCTTTTATGATTTTTACATTAATCCAAACAATACATCGAAAATATGAATCATTGAGAATAACAAATATAATGTAATTTGTATGCTCCATCAAAATGATGTAAATCATAACTTTGGGTGTGTATATCTTTAATGCAACATTGATGTGTGTCTTTGAACAACAGTAACATATGTTATAATATCTGTTGTTAACGTGTACACAACATGTTATGTTTTACAGAGATTGATTTAACATATGTGACGGAGGAGGAAGAGGCTGCCTTGGAGTCTAATGGTATGTGAAATATATCTATCATGTTTCCAACATGTTTGTTTATTTGAAATAATTTCATTGAAGACATTCAAAGTCTACAGCTTTTGCACTTTAAAAAGGAATATTATTTGTCTGTTCAAATACACTACTGCCCCCTTTCTATATCAGGCAGCATGAAAAATTTTGAATATAAAATATTTAAAAATCATGCCATCATTATGTCACATGCATATTCCAGGCCAAAACACAATAATAATGTTATAATTGTACAGACAGTCATTGATATTCATCTGAGTGCCTATATACATACCATATCCTCATTTCAGAATTTTTTAAAAATTCAAACACACTTCGAAGTATATTGAAAACATAATCAATTTGAAATGCGTTGATTTGATGTCAGGATGTATGAGATGTTAATATATATTTTTTAAATTTTCAGATGGATCCACCACTTCTGGTCATCTGGTTTCCGCCCCTGCCCAGTCCCCTGCACAGTCACAGACCCCTCCCCATGCACAGACCCCTGACCATGCCCAGACCCCTGCACAGACCCAGACCCCTGACCATGCCCAGACCCCTGCACAGACCCAGACCCCTGCCCATGACCAGACTCCTGCCCATGCCCAGACCCCTGCCGGCCCTTCCCATTTATCATTTCCTGTCCCTCCCAAAAAACGCCCCTACACCCCCCTTCGCCGCTCTCCCCGTATTATGGCCCGTACAGCTGCCCAGACCCAAACTCCCCACTCCCCAGCTGTACGGCCTACCCTGGAGCGGCAGCTCACCCCTCCCCAAGCCAATCCCATCCCTCCCCCCTGTCTCAACCTTCATTGTCCTGGGTGTCGGATTGTCCTTCCCAGGCACAGCTGTAAGTATCATTCAAAATACACGTTATAAGATACTTAAAGGTACAGTGAAGGTAAATATTTTCAATTGTGATTCAAATCCAGCATGCAATGTTAATCAAATTTATAATTTAATACTCTTATGAATTATTCTTCATTCTCTTGATATCTTTATTGAAACAAAGAAATGCCTATAATTAGTTTAAACAATAAAAAAATTCTGGCCATCATTTCTTTATTGTTGGATGAATGTATCCATCAACCAGCAGGGACAAACAAAGTTGATAAACAAATATTGGCTTCCCTAAAAAGCAACATTCTTGCATTCAAAATCTAGCTATAGAATTCAAACATTTAATTAATATGTGTAAGTTTTAAAGATTTGTAATGTCATGCTCTATCTGAATCAGTCCATTAAATATTTAGGTTCAGTGTCCCTTTAATTGGATATCACTACATATACCAATCACCACTACTTGGATCCAACAATTAATGTACAAATGTTGATACATTATCTCTTGTCTAACCCAGTGGGAATGTAAGTTCTTCAGGTTGCTATGTTTACACAGCTTGTCCTCAATGCCAAAATGTTTAAGGATAGGTGTGCCTACCACAGTATAATTGAAATATTTAAATTGCTAATGTAAGTACAATGTAAATCCTTTAACAAGATTTGATACACTCAAGCTGTATAAGTGGATCATCTAAAACCAATTAAAGGGGACAACATGTTTGATTAAAATGTCCCTTTAATGTTTTCTGTCTGTCTGAATAACCTAATTCATGTGTAAAGAATAAATGTAAACTAATTGATGTAAAGAATTATTTGTCTTTATGATGACAATGTATGTTTTATAATTTTTTCGTCTGTTGTGTAATTATCCTTAATATTTAATTTATTCTTTATTTTAGGCTGTGACTCAGCATGGCTCATGCTAGAAGGTATAGCAAGAGTAGAGCAGGCCGTGTTGAGGAACGCAGCTGTCCTGAGAGGGATGAACGACACCATGCAGGCCCAGCTCCGGGTTCAGGACTTGACTCTGCGTGCAATTATGAGATTAAGTTCAAGGCCTGAATCTGGAGCTGGACATGCACAGGACGATGAAGAGGATGACCAGTAAGTGGAGGATCTGGAGATGCTCCATGGTGGCAGATAAGAATCCTCCGTCCACATGTTGATTTTTTTGTTTTATTGTTGCCATTTGGCCTTTTTAAAAGTTTATTGTTGTGCCTGTTGCACTCTTTTACCTTGTCATATGTCTCCAATGGGGCTATGCTGGCCCTTGGCAACTCTCTTCATGGACTGTGATGCACTGTGTTACCTTGCCATATGTCTCCAATGGGGCTATGCTGGCCCTTGGCAACTCTCTTCATGGACTGTGATGCACTGTGTTACCTTGTCATATGTCTCCAATGGGGCTATGGTGGCCCTTGGCAACTCTCTTCATGGACTGTGATGCCCTCTTTTACCTTGTCATATGTCTCCAATGGGGCTATGGTGGCCCTTGGCAACTCTCTTCATGGACTGTGATGCACTGTGTTACCTTGTCATATGTCTCCAATGGGGCTATGGTGGCCCTTGGCAACTCTCTTCATGTACTGTGATGCACTGTGTTACCTTGTCATATGTCTCCAATGGGGCTATGGTGGCCCTTGGCAACTCTCTTCATGGACTGTGATGCCCTCTTTTACCTTGTCATATGTCTCCAATGGGGCTATGGTGGCCCTTGGCAACTCTCTTCATGGACTGTGATGCACTGTGTTACCTTGTCATATGTCTCCAATGGGGCTATGCTGGCCCTTGGCAACTCTTTTCATGGACTGTGATGCACTGTGTTACCTTGTCATATGTCTCCAATGGGGCTATGGTGGCCCTTGGCAACTCTCTTCATGGACTGTGATGCCCTCTTTTACCTTGTCATATGTCTCCAATGGGGCTATGGTGGCCCTTGGCAACTCTCTTCATGGACTGTGATGCACTGTGTTACCTTGTCATATGTCTCCAATGGGGCTATGCTGGCCCTTGGCAACTCTCTTCATGGACTGTGATGCACTGTGTTACCTTGTCATATGTCTCCAATGGGGCTATGCTGGCCCTTGGCAACTCTCTTCATGGACTGTGATGCACTGTGTTACCTTGTCATATGTCTCCAATGGGGCTATGGTGGCCCTTGGCAACTCTCTTCATGGACTGTGATGCCCTCTTTTACCTTGTCATATGTCTCCAATGGGGCTATGGTGGCCCTTGGCAACTCTCTTCATGGACTGTGATGCACTGTGTTACCTTGTCATATGTCTCCAATGGGGCTATGCTGGCCCTTGGCAACTCTCTTCATGGACTGTGATGCACTGTGTTACCTTGTCATATGTCTCCAATGGGGCTATGGTGGCCCTTGGCAACTCTCTTCATGGACTGTGATGCACTGTGTTACCTTGTCATATGTCTCCAATGGGGCTATGCTGGCCCTTGTCAACTCTCTTCATGGACTGTGATGCACTGTGTTACCTTGTCATATGTCTCCAATGGGGCTATGGTGGCCCTTGGCAACTCTCTTCATGGACTGTGATGCCCTCTTTTACCTTGTCATATGTCTCCAATGGGGCTATGGTGGCCCTTGGCAACTCTCTTCATGGACTGTGATGCACTGTGTTACCTTGTCATATGTCTCCAATGGGGCTATGCTGGCCCTTGGCAACTCTCTTCATGGACTGTGATGCACTGTGTTACCTTGTCATATGTCTCCAATGGGGCTATGGTGGCCCTTGGCAACTCTCTTCATGGACTGTGATGCCCTCTTTTACCTTGTCATATGTCTCCAATGGGGCTATGGTGGCCCTTGGCAACTCTCTTCATGGACTGTGATGCCCTCTTTTACCTTGTCATATGTCTCTAATGGGGCTATGGTGGCCCTTGGCAACTCTCTTCATGGACTGTGATGCACTGTGTTACCTTGTCATATGGCTCATATATTCCTTATTTTTACAAGATTATTTATAAACGTTGTGGATGTTTTCTTACATACTAATAAAAGACATTTTATTGCACGAATCTTTGTCCTGATTATTCATGTTATTTTTTGAAAGCTCTAGTTTATGTTGTTGATCCTTAAAGGGACCTACCAAAAAAAAATTTAAGAATAAAATCATATATGTAAGACAATTGTAAATGACTTTAAGATTAACATCTCCAATGTAATCTTATTATTTGTCTTTATATATTTTTCTCTTAGTTTTATCATTGCATGATTATGATTAGCATAGTAATTGTTTTATATATGTATATATAGATTGTTATTTGTGTATATATGTATATTTCAATGTTCAGATCCATGTGTGTATTTAGAAACTCTGCATGAATTGATGCACCTTTACCAAATGATCTGAGTATTGATACAATGATATAATCCCTGTAAAGTGTTCATTTTATTGAAAAAGTATTGTCTATGTGTATGCTCTTTTCAAAATCAAAATCATGTCCCTTTAAGTGATGGTGAGCACAATTGTTAATGAATGTATTTCCATTTCTAAAGCTTTTTTGTCCTTTTTACATGAACAAGGACATATAATCTTATTAATAAACAATCTTATTGTAATGTTGACAGCACATGTATTTCATTTTCAATTCTATATTATTGTAAAAGTGTAACCAAATAAATCTCTGTGTGTAATGCAAATAATTTAGATGATGAATATTTGTTAACAAATATGTTAACAAAATACATCTCCTCCCATATATGGCTATAGGTAGGCTGACAATAATTAAACTTGAATAAATGACACGTTTAATCAATCCATGTATAACTATTGTTATTCCACAACAATCCAAACATATCTTAAAACATCAATGGCATATGTATTTCTCATGTGTATCTTTTAAATGTTAAAGATATACACCATAGCTATAGTTCAAGGGACAGTCAAGTCCGAAAAGATGATTCATGATTTGGTGACATTCCTAGATAGCAATCTAGACACATACTAGTTCCTAAAATATAAATACGTTTCTTAGTGATATGCCAAGATGTCACTGAGTCCTTGTATTGGCTGCGGTTTTTCAGCGATCTCGGATGCGCCATGTTGCTTAAGACGTCACCTGCCAGGCTGTCCAATGATTCCTTGTATTGACTGACGTTCTTACGTGATCAAGAATGTGCCTTTTATTGGATTGCGTTTTGACGCGATCAAGGATGCGCCTTTTTTTTGGGCGTTCTTGCGTGATCAAGATTGTGCCTTTCATTGGATGGCGTTCTTACGTGATCAAGGAAGCGCCATGTTAAGACGTCACATGCAAAGGTAAAAAAAGGTCTGATTGTATTACGTAGTCCCGCAATATTTGTGCACGTTAAAAACGTTTGTGACTGCAGCCAATTTTAAAAACCTTGCGAATATGTATTATTTGCATCATGTTACATTGTTGACCCGTAGCTGATAAAGACCAACACATTCTCTTTTGCTGGATGTCTGGTTGAATAAACGAACGAAAGCAAAATGTTTTCATGCATATGATATTTCGAGGCAAGTGCAAATCTCTATAGTCCATGTTTAATATGTTTGTCAACAATGTTCCTTTTTATGAAAAATGACTGTTGTGTTTAATGTTAAACATATCTAATTAATAAATATGCGCTATTGTGTTTGAATAAAGTAATCAATATGCATTTATATTTATCATATGCTAAATATATGATGCCGACTTCTTCTAAATGTAATTTCGTTGTATATTTTATTAAAGGTTCATTAGACACTCACATTATAAATCAAAAGCTTTTATTTTGTCTCTAGTTAGATAGTCCATTGTTTAACCAATACGTTTATTTTTGCTTCTGTTCTACGAAAATTTAAGTAATTTTCAGACTCCTCGCAAAGCCTCTGAGTTTCATGTGAGTACCATCTCCAGCTTTCTCCTGTTTGTGTAAAGGGTCTTTTCATATGTTAATGATGTGGTATTGTCTTGTTTTACGTTTGTAATGGGGGTTCATCTATATTTTCAATAGAGCTAACCCGATTTTATTTGAAAGTGTTTGAAGCTTTGTAATATTGATATCAGTATATGTTAATCTTGTTGTTTGTAGTAGTGTCTATTACATACAGTTCTGTTAAAAATATAGTATACTGTCCCTTGAATGCAAATGTTGTTTTTTGTATCATGTATGAGTTACACATTGTTTAATCTTCAAATATATTATTGTTAGCATATTTTAACCCCCCCCCACTCCTAAAAGGACTTTAAACCATATTCATTGTTCAAACAAATGTCTTTCCAATAAAATATTAACACAATAATGTCTCTTTAAGAAAATAGACTTTATTTAACACGTCAATATAAATGTGATTTCAATATTTATTTTTTCACAAAGTACATGTAGATATACCAACAAGCTTCAAATATGTGTTAGCATATGTAATTTTGTTAAAGGGACAGTTTAGAAAACAAATAATGTTTTTCATTATTCTAAAAGTCAATTATGTAATATCAATGATCTCAAATGTTTCTCACCAATTGATCATTTGTCTGTGTTTATTTAAATTTGCTAGCTAAACCTATGAGGTTCGTGTGCTCATTTCTTCGAGCTTGAAGAGTGCATGTAATCATTATACAATTTGACCACTAGAGGGCATTTGGATAGCATTTGTATATGTAAAACATTGTGCTCATACAGCATATTATTGACCATGTATTGATCATTGATATCTAAAATGTTGTTATGTCTGAACAACAAATAAGTGGTCATTTTTCATAGTCATAGATACAAGGTTAAGCACATAAGTCACACGTATTTCTCCATGTTTTGTTGTTTCCAACTTGATAATGCGTAATACAGTGTTTTCTTTGTAATCAATAATTTTCTGACTGTCCCTTTAAGCTGTGTTATTGGCATTCAAACAGTAATATGCCATCATGGATAATTGTAATGGTAATTTTGTTTGCGATTTGGGAAACAGTTTGGACATCACATCACAGAAACCAATCAATATCATGAACAAGGATAGGCATGTGATGATGTGGTTTTCACACACTTATAACCCACACTCTGCAAACAATCTGCCTCCATGGACCCGGTCCCATAGAAGTCGATTATATACAGAGTGTGGTCCACAAGTGTATGAAAACCACATCATCACATACCTATCCATTACACATTAAATTAAAAAAACCATTAAAGATGAAAACAAATACTTACTTCCTCTTCCTTCCCCTCTTCCCACGGGGCTGAGGCTCTGGGAGAGGCAACTGCCGACTCCGAAGAGTTCTCCTTGGAGATGTTGTGGGAAGAGTGGAAGGAAGAGTACTGGGACGACCAAGGTGAGGAGGAGAAGATGGCTGAGGAGGAGAAGATGGCTGAGGAGGAGAAGATGGCTGAGGAGGAGAAGATGGCTGAAGAGGAGAAGATGGCTGAAGAGGAGAAGATGGCCCGGCAGGAGTAGATGGGCCGGCAGGAGGAGATGGGCCGGCAGGAGGAGATGGGCCGGCAGGAGGAGATGGCCCAGCAGCAAGAGGCCCAGCAGCAAGAGGCGGACCAGGAGGTAGACCAGCATGCGCCTCCCGGAAAAAATTGAACATTTCTTGGTGAAGCTGAAATATTCTGTTTTGTCCTTCTTCGATTCGATTGAGTATGGTGATAATTTGGTTTTGTCCTTGAATAATTTGATTTTGGCCATCAAGTATTCTATTGCGTCCTTCGATATTTTGTATCCGGGAGGTACGCATCTGGTCTATGTAGTCCAGTAGAACCCGCACCTCCGCTATTTCCTCTTGTTGTGCTTGTTGTTGTTCCTCCGATACCGACTACTTCCACCTCGGAGATGCTGGGCCGCAACATTTCCTCCCATCGGCAGTACTCGATTTCAAGGGCAGGTCCGCCACCGGTTCCTGCGGCATGTCGTGCCTCCAGACCTAACTTTTTTTTGAGTTCCAGTTTACAGTCCCGGTAGCGATGTTTGATCGAATCCATATCTCGGTTCCGGCCACCCACTGCATTGACTGCATTTCTGATCTCATTCCAGAGCCTCCTCTTGTCAGTCGGGGTTGTCTTTTGGTGCTGCAGCCTCCTATGCCTGGCCATATAGGCCTCTACGAGGGCCTCCTTCTCCTCCATCGAAAACCTTGCCTCCCTAGTCGCCTTGGCCTTCCCCTGTGACGATGCCCTCTGTTTCCCGGACTGTGAAGCCCTACTCTGACCGCCACTGGGCCCAGCCACTTGGTCATCTTGAACCAAGTGGCTGGGTCCACCCACCGCTTCCACCCCCGCTTCCTGCCCCCCTTCCTGCTCCCCTTCCTGCCCTGTTCCTCTCCCCCTCCCTCTCCTCCCCCCTCTACCTGTCCCCTGCCTGGCCTCCATCTGTTCCCTAAACTAAACCCCAAATAATCAAACAAAAAGTGAGTGTGATGAAATGAAAGGGGGTCAAAATAAAGAACTAAAAAGACAAAAAAGGTGCTTAAAGTGTGAGAGGGATGTAAAAAAACAAAGGCGGTAAGGAGTATTTAAATAAACCAAAAGAAGAAGAAGACTAAAAGGAGGATATGTAAACTAAATGTAACTAGGGGATGGGTATGGGATGGGTATGGGGTATGGGATAATAGTAAATGGGATTACAGGGAATGGGACTACAGGGAA
>NC_069503.1:92574604-92640801 GCF_027579735.1 Bombina bombina
TAAATTACACAAAATAAAAAAAGATTACAAGAATTTTAAGCTAATTACACCTACTCTAAGCCCCCTAATAAAATAACAAAGCCCCCCAAAATAAAAAAAATTCCCTACCCTAATCTAAATTACAAAAGTTAACAGCTCGATTACCAGCCCTTAAAAGGGCTTTTTGTGGGGCATGCCCCAAAGTAATCAGCTCTTTTGCCTGTAAAAAAAAACACAATA
Organism: Bombina bombina; assembly: GCF_027579735.1. NCBI lineage: Eukaryota > Metazoa > Chordata > Amphibia > Anura > Bombinatoridae > Bombina > Bombina bombina. The sequence goes on from NC_069503.1 coordinate 92,574,824, forward strand.
ACACCCCCCAACATTACAACCCACCACCCACATACCCCTACTTTAACCCAAACCCCCCATAAATAAACCTAACACTACCCCCTGAAGATCTCCCTACCTTGAGCCGTGTTCACCCAGCCGGGCACCGATGGACCAAAAGAGGACATCCGGAGTGGCAGAAGTCTTCATCCTATCTGGGCAGAAGAGGACATCCGGACCGGCAGACATCTTTATCCAAGCGGCATCTTCTATCTTCATCCATCCGACGAGGAGCGGCTCCATCTTCAAGACCTCCGGCGCGGAATATCCTCCTTCCCCGACAACAAATGACGGTTCCTTTAATTGACGTCATCCAAGATGGCGTCCCTCGATTCCGATTGGCTGATAGGATTCTATCAGCCAATCGGAATTAAGGTAAGAAAAATCTGATTGGCTGATTGAATCAGCCAATCAGATTCAAGTTCAATCCGATTGGCTGATCCAATCAGCCAATCAGATTGAGCTCGCATTCTATTGGAAAACTTTAGTTAATAAGATTTAATTTATTTTGTTAGATTAAAATTATATTTAATTTAGGGGGGTGTTAGGGTTAGACTTAGCTTTAGGGGTTAATACATTTATTAGAGTAGCGGCGAGGTCCGGTCGGCAGATTAGGGGTTAATACTTGAAGTTAGGTGGTGGCGATGTTAGGGAGGGCAGATTAGGGGTAGGGGTTAATACTATTTATTATAGGGTTTGCAAGGCGGGAGTGCGGCAGTTTAGGGGTTAATAACTTTATTAGAGTAGCGGCGAGGTCCGGTCGGCAGATTAGGGGTTAATAAGTGTAGGTAGGTAGCGGCGACGTTGGGGGGGGCAGATTAGGGCTTAATAAATATTATGTAGGTGTCGGCGATGTTAGGGGTAGCAGATTAGGGGTTCATAGGGATAATGTAGGTGGCGGTGGTGTGCGGTCGGCAGATTAGGGGTTAAAATTTTTTATTATAGTGGCGGCGATGTGGGGGGACCTCGGTTTAGGGGTACATAGGTAGTTTATGGGTGTTAGTGTACTTTATAGCACAGTAGTTAAGAGCTTTATAAACCGGCGTTAGCCCAGAAAGCTCTTAACTACTGACTTTTTTCTGCGGCTGGAGTCTTGTCGGTAGAGGGTCTACCGCTCACTTCAGCCAAGACTCTAAATACCGGCATTAGGAAGATCCCATTGAAAAGATAGGATACGCAATTGGCATAAGGGGATCTGCGGTATGGAAAAGTCGCGGCTTGAAAGTGAGCGTTAGACCCTTTCCTGGCTGACTCTAAATACCAGCGGGCGGCCAAAAGCAGCGTTAGGACCCCTTAACGCTGCTTTTGACGGCTAACGCAGAACTCTAAATCTAGGCGATTGTTTTTCCAACAACTATAATCATTACTCTCATAGTGTAGAACGCTGTTGCAATCTACACTTTTAAAATAGGTTTTAGAAGAAACGGCCCCACCATCTGACATCCAACAGGAGGTCCAAAAATTCAATAGAATATTTCTGGATATTGTGGGAGAAAGAGATACAAAAAACATAATTTATGTAAGAACTTACCTGATAAATTCATTTCTTTCATATTAGCAAAAGTCCATGAGCTAGTGACGTATGGGATATACATTCCTACCAGGAGGGGCAAAGTTTCCCAAACCTTAAAATGCCTATAAATACACCCCTCACCACACCCACAATTCAGTTTAACGAATAGCCAAGAAGTGGGGTGATAAAAAAGTGCGAAAGCATATAAAATAAGGAATTGGAATAATTGTGCTTTATACAAAAATCATAGCCACCACAAAAAGGGTGGGCCTCATGGACTCTTGCTAATATGAAAGAAATGAATTTATCAGGTAAGTTCTTACATAAATTATGTTTTCTTTCATGTAATTAGCAAGAGTCCATGAGCTAGTGACGTATGGGATAATGATTACCCAAGATGTGGATCTTTCCACACAAGAGTCACTAGAGAGGGAGGGATAAAATAAAGACAGCCAATTCCTGCTGAAAATAATCCACACCCAAATAAAGTTTAATGAAAAACATAAGCAGAAGATTCAAACTGAAACCGCTGCCTGAAGTACTTTTCTACCAAAAACTGCTTCAGAAGAAGAAAATACATCAAAATGGTAGAATTTAGTAAAAGTATGCAAAGAGGACCAAGTTGCTGCTTTGCAAATCTTATCAATCTAAGCTTCATTCCTAAACACCCAGGAAGTAGAAACTGACCTAGTAGAATGAGCTGTAATCCTCTGAGGCGGAGTTTTACCCGACTCAACATAAGCAAGATGAATTAAAGATTTCAACCAAGATGCCAAAGAAATGGCAGAAGCTTTCTGGCCTTTTCTAGAACCGGAAAAGATAACAAATAGACTAGAAGTCTTTCGGAAAGACTTAGTAGCTTCAACATAATATTTCAAAGCTCTAACAACATCCAAAGAATGCAACGATTTCTCCTTAGAATTCTTAGGATTAGGACATAATGAAGGAACCACAATTTCTCTACTAATGTTGTTGGAATTCACAACTTCAGGTAAAAATTCAAAAGAAGTTCCATACGTCTTATCCTGATGAAAAATCAGAAAAGGAGACTCACAAGAAAGAGCAGATAATTCAGAAACTCTTCTGGCAGAAGAGATTGCCAAAAGGAACAAAACTTTCCAAGAAAGTAATTTAATGTCCAATGAATGCATAGGTTCAAACAGAGGAGCTTGAAGAGCCCCCAGAACCAAATTCAAACTCCAAGGAGGAGAAATTGACTTAATGACAGGTTTTATACGAACCAAAAGTTGTACAAAACAATGAATATCAGGAAGATTAGCAATCCTTCTGTGAAAAAGAACAGAAAGAGCAGAGATTTGTCTTTCAAGGAACTTGCGGACAAACCTTTATCTAAACCATCCTGAAGAAAAATAAGTCTTCCAGACTCTATAATATATCTCTCTAGATACAGATTTACGAGCCTGTCACATAGTATCAATCACAGAGTCAGAGAAACCTCTTTGACCAAGAATCAAGCGTTCAAAATCCATACCTTAAAATTAAGGTTTTGAGATCCTGATGGAAAAAAGAACCTTGAGACAGAAAGACTGGTCTTAACGGAAGAGTCCACAGCTGGCAAGAGGCCATCCGGACAAGATCCGCATACCAAAACCTGTGAGGCCATGCTGGAGCTACCAGCAGGACAAATGAGCATTCCTTTAGAATATTGGAGAATACCCTTGGAAGAAGAACTAGAGGCGGAAAGATATAGGCAGGATGACACTTGTAAGGAAGAGATAAGGCATCCACTGCCTCCGCCCGAGGATCCCGGGATCCGGACAGATACCAGGTAAGTTTCTTGTTTAGATGAGAAGCCATCAGATCTATTTCTGGGAATTCCCACATTTGAACAATCTGAGGAAATACCTCTGGGTGAAGACCATTCGCCCAGGTGCAACGTTTGGCGACTGAGATAATCCGCTTTCCAATTGTCCATACCTGGGATATGAACCGCAGAGATTAGACAGGAGCTGGATTCCGCCCAAACCAAAATTCGAGATACTTCTTTCATAGCCAGAGGACTGTGAGTCCCTCCTTGATGATTGATGTATGCCACAGTTGTGACATTGTCTATCTGAAAACAAATTAACAACTCTCTCTTCAGAAAAGGCCAAGACTGAAGAGCTCTGAAAATTGCACGGAGTTCCAAAATATTGATCGGAAATCTCACCTCCTGAGATTCCCAAACCCCTTGTGCCGTCAGATACCCCCACACAGCTCCCCAACCTGTAAGACTTGCATCTGTTGAGATTATAGTCCAGGTCGGAAGAACAAAGAAGCCCCCTGAACTAAACGATGGTGATCTGTCCACCATGTCAGAGAGTGTCGTATAATCGGTTTAAAGATATTAATTGAGATATCTTTGAGTAATCCCTGCACCATTGGTTCAGCATACAGAGCTAAAGAGGTCGCATGTGAAAACGAGCAAAGGAGATCGCATCTGATGCGGCAGTCCTAAGACCTAAAATTTCCATGCATAAGGCTACCAAAGGGAATGATTGTGACTGAAGGTTTTGACAAGCTGATATCAATGTTAAACTTCTCTTGTCTGACAAGGACAGAGTCATAGACACTGAATCTATCTAGAAACCTAAAAAGGTTACCCTTGTCTGAGGAATCAATGAACTGATTGGTAAATTGATCCTCCAACCATGAACTTGAAGAAACAACACAAGTCGATTCGTATGAGATTCTTCGAAAATGAGAAGACTGAGCAAGTACCAAGATATCGTCCAAATAAGGAAATACCAAAACCCTGTTCTCTGATTACAGAAAGAAGGGCACCGAGAACCTTTGAAAAAATTCTTGGAACTGAGGCTAGGCCAAACGGTAGAGCCACAAAACTGGTAATGCTTGTCTAAAGAGAGAATCTCAGACACTAAAAGTGATCTGGATGAATCGGAATATGCAGATACACATCCTGTAAATCTATTGTAGACATATAAAGCCCTTGCTAAACAAAAGGCAGGATAGTCCTACAGTAACCATCTTGAATGTTGGTATCCTTACATAACGATTCAATATTGATAGATCCGGAACTGGTCTGAAGGAATTGACCTTCTTTGGTACAATGAAGAGATAAAATGAAACCCCAGCCCCTGTTCCAGAACTGGAACTGGCATAATTACTCCAGCCAACTCTAGATCTGAAACACATTTCAGAAATGCTGAGCCTTTGCTGTGTTAACTGGGACACGGGAAAGAAAAAAAAAAATCTCTTAGCAGGAGGCCTTAACTTGAAGCCAATTCTGTACCTTTCTGAAACAATGTTCTGAAACCAGAGAACGGAATTGATCCAAATTTCTTTGAAGAAAACGTAATCTGCCCCATACCAGCTGAACTGGAATAAGGGCCGCACCTTCATGGGTACTTAGGAGCTGGCTATAGGTTTCTATAAGGCTTGGATATATTCCAAACTGGAAATAGTTTCCAAACTGATACCGCTCCTGAGGATGAAGGATCAGGCTTTTGTTCCTTGTTGTGAAAAGAACGAAAAATGATTATTAAACCTAAATTTACCTTGGATTTTTTATCCTTTGGTAAAAAAGTTCCCTTCCTTCCAGAAACAGTTGAGATAATAATTTATTACCCTGGAAAGAAAGGGAAAGCAAAGTTGACTTAGAAGACATATCAGCATTCCAAGTTTAATCCATAAAGCTTTTCTAGCTAAAATAGCTAGAGACATATACCTGACATCAACTCTAATGATATCAAAAGATGGTATCACCAATAAAATTATTAGCATGTTATAGAATAATAATAATGCTATAAAATTATGATCTGTTACTTGTTGCGCTAAAATTTCTAACCAAAAAGTTGAAGCTGCAGCAACATCCGCTAAAAATATAGCAGGTCTAAGAAGATTACCTGAACATAAGTAAGCTTTTCTTCGAAAGGATTCAATTTTCCTATCTAAAGGATCCTTAAATGAAGTACTATCTGCCGTAGAAATAGTAGTACATTTAGCAGGAGTAGAGACAGCCCCATAACCTTAGGGATTTTGTCCCAAAAAACTCTAATCTGTCAGATGGCATAGGATATAATTGCTTAAACGTTTAGAAGGAGTAAAAGAATTACCCAAATTGTTCCATTCCCTGGAAATTACTTCAGAAATAGCATCAGGGAGATTAAACACTTCTGGAATAACTACAGGAGATTTAAAAACCTTATTTAAACGTTTAGATTTAGTATCAAGAGGACCAGAATCCTCTATTTCTAAAGCAATTAATACTTCTTTAAATAAAGAACGAATAAATTCCATCTTGAACAAATACAAAGATTTATCAGCATCAACCTCTGAGACAGAAACCTCTGAACCAGAAGAACCATTATCAGTATCAGAATGATGATGTTCATTTAAAAATTCATCTGAAAAAAGAGAAGTTTTAAAAGACTTTTATGTAAACTAGAAGGAAAAATAACAGACATAGCCTTCTTAATGGATTTAAAAAATAAAATCTCTTATGTTTATCAGGAACACTCTGAAAATTAGATGTTGACGGAACAGCAACAGGTAATGTAACAGTACTAAAGGAAATTTTATCTGCATTAATAAGTTTGTCATGACATGCAATACAAACAACAGCTGGAGAAACAGATACCAAAAATTTATAGCAGATACACTTAGCTTGGTAGCTCCAGCACCGGGCAGTGATTTTCCTGAAGTATCTTCTGACTCAGTTGCAACGTGGAACATCTTGCAATATGTAATAGAAAAAACAACATATAAAGCAAAATTGATCAAATTCCTTAAATGACAGTTTCAGGAATGGGAAAAAAATGCCAGTGAACAAGCTTCTAGCAACCAGAAGCAATAAATAATGAGACTTAAATAATGTGGAGACAAAAGCGACGCCCATATTTTTTTTTTTAGCGCCAAACAAGACGCCCACATTATTTGGCGCCAAAAATGACGCCACATCCGGAACGCCGACATTTTTGGCGCAAAAGGACGTCAAAAATGACGCAACTTCCGGCGACACGTATGACGCCGGAAACAGAAAAGATTTTTTGCGCCAAAAAAGTCCGCGCCAAGAATGACGCAATAAAATGAAGCATTTTCAGCCCCCGCGAGCCTAACAGCCCACAGGGAAAAAAAGTCAACATTTTTTAAGGTAAGAAAAAAATGATTGAATCAAATGCATTATCCCAAATATGAAACTGACTGTCTGAAAATAAGGAATGTTGAACATTCTGAGTCAAGGCAAATAAATATTTGAATACATATATTTAGAACTTTATAAACAAAGTGCCCAACCATAGCTTAGAGTGTCACAGAAAATAAGATTTACTTACCCCAGGACACTCATCTACATGTTTGTAGAAAGCCAAACCAGTACTGAAACGAGAATCAGCAGAGGTAATGGTATATAAATAAGAGTATATCGTCGATCTGAAAAGGGAGGTAAGAGATGAATCTCTACGACCGATAACAGAGAACCTATGAAATAGACCCCGTAGAAGGAGATCACTGCATTCAAATAGGCAATACTCTCCTCACATCCCTCTGACATTCACTGCACGCTGAGATGAAAACCGGGCTCCAACTTGCTGCGGAGCGCATATCAACGTAGAATCTAGCACAAATTTACTTCACCACCTCCATAGGAGGCAAAGTTTGTAAAAACTGAATTGTGGGTGTGGTGAGGGGTGTATTTATAGGCATTTTAAGGTTTGGGAAACTTTGCCCCTCCTGGTAGGAATGTATATCCCATACGTCACTAGCTCATGGACTCTTGCTAATTACATGAAAGAAATTATTATTTTTCAAATGCTCAATGAACCCCACTACCTGTTCATAAGAACCCCTAAAAATAAACAAAAGATCATCAAAATAATGGCCATAGAACACCAGGTTTGCTGCAAATGGTGAATCATAGATGTACTGTTGCTCAAACGTTCCCATGAACAAATTTGCAAAACTTGGAGTGACCCTGGTCCCCATGGCCATTCCCTTTATCTGTAAGTAAAACCTACTCTGATACAGAAAATAATCAAGTTTTAGAATAAATGTAATTAGTTCAATAAGAAAATCTATCTGAATATCAGGCATATATATGTATTTTTCTAAGAAGTAACGTACCGATGATATACCCAACTCATGTTTGATGTTGGAGTATAATGCTCCGCTCCAACATCACATGTGACCCACCAACTGTCCTTGTCTTTTGATACTCTATTGAGTTTAAGTAGTAGATCTGATGAATCCTTAATATAGGAAAGTAAAGATGTTACAAATTTCTGTAAAAAGAAATCAATATATACCTGCAATAATGGGCCGGCCTTGGGGTTTCACTGGATCCTTATGGATCTTGGGGAGGTGGTAGTAGAATGCAGTACCAGGATATTCGGGATATCAATAGTCTCTTTCTTGTTTTGTCATGATACCTTGTTCCAAACCAGGTTGTAAGATTTAATTTAACTGGTTCTGGTAAGCAATAGTAGGATCATGTTGAAATGTCTGATAATAATCAGTTTCATTCAAAATCCTATTTGCTTCCACAATATAATCCTGGATGTCCTGCAACACTACCCCTCACCCCTTGTCCGCTTGTCTAATGACCAAATTAGGGTCACTGTACAAGCTGGCTAAAATTTTACATTCACCTGGATTCAGGTTGTATTTGTACCTCAATTTTTTGCGGTCTATTGATAACTTCTCTAAGTCTTCCAAAATTAATTTGAAAAAATATCAATATGGTTGTTAGTAGCAGTTTTTGCAGGAAAGAAGGAAGATCTTGGTTTCAAGTTAGAATGAATACATTTGTCAAACAAGTCTTCCATTAAGATTTCAGGCTCATACACAAAGAAACCCCCACTCACATGTGAGTCCATTGAGTCAGTGGTAATAGCCCTCAATTTATCATCCTTGATCTTTTTATCTGCAAAATATATTTGCAATGAAAGCTTTAACTTGAGTAACTATTGATGTCAACATATAGTTGTAAACATTACATTTATTTGAGGGACTAAAGGATAAACCTCTCCCTAAGACTCTTATGTCATCATCTGAAGGATCACAAGATGATAAATTAAAAATCCCTTTCTTTAGTTTTTGTAATTTATTCTTTTTGCGGGAGAGTGATTTAACTCTTGATCCCCATTTCCAAAGGGCCTTTTTACTCTTTGGGTCAATGAGGGTCCTGCTTGGGGCTGCCATATTGGGGGGGCTTGATTGTGATTGGCTTTTATTAATATTATGCTCAAATTGTCATGGTGATTTGTTTTGCTTCATTTTAATCTCTCTATATTGTTATTTTATATAGTGTTTTGTATACTAGTATAGGATTACAATCTTTATGCCAAAATACTTTATCGGAATCATGCATTAGTCAATTGATTGTTATGTGCTTATGCTGATTATAGATAAATTCTAAACTAATTTTATATCACCATTGTGGGAATTTATTACCATATTGTCATTGATTCTCTATTGTTACAACTGTGCGAATTGTTCATTATTATATTATTATTATAATAAGCGGGGAATTATGAAGATAGGATTGCAATCTATGTGGTGTCTTAAAAGTGTATTGGTGTACATTTTCTCTGAGTTATGTATGTGTTTATTCATTATCGCTGGTTGTAGACAATTACTATGTATAACTTATGCCTAATTTATCTTTGTGAGGTCATTGCTGAGAGGGTTGGTTTGTTTGGGTTACCATAGCAACTAATTACCTATTGATAATACATACAGGTGTATCTTGTTAATGGTTTGTCCTATTGGATTGTTTTATCCCTTTATATAGCAAGTGTATTTCATTAAATTTGTGTATAGCCATAAAAACATAATTTATGTAAGAACTTACCTGATAAATTCATTTCTTTCATATTAGCAAGAGTCCATGAGCTAGTGACGTATGGGATATACATTCCTACCAGGAGGGGCAAAGTTTCCCAAACCTTACACCCCTCACCACACCCACAATTCAGTTTAACGAATAGCCAAGAAGTGGGGTGATAAGAAAAAAGTGCGAAAGCATAAAAAATAAGGAATTGGAATAATTGTGCTTTATACAAAAAAATCATAACCACCACAAAAAAAGGGTGGGCCTCATGGACTCTTGCTAATATGAAAGAAATGAATTTATCAGGTAAGTTCTTACATAAATTATGTTTTCTTTCATGTAATTAGCAAGAGTCCATGAGCTAGTGACATATGGGATAATGAATACCCAAGATGTGGATCTTCCACGCAAGAGTCACTAGAGAGGAAGGGATAAAATAAAGACAGCCAATTCCGCTGAAAAATAATCCACACCCCAAACAAAGTTTAAATCATATAATGAAAAAAACTGAAATTATAAGCAGAAGAATCAAACTGAAACAGCTGCCTGAAGTACCTTTCTATCAAAGACTGCTTCAGAAGAAGAAAACACATCAAAATGGTATAATTTAGTAAAAGTATGCAAAGAAGACCAAGTTGCTGCTTTGCAGATCTGATCAACCGAAGCTTCATTCCTAAATGCCCAGGAAGTAGAGACTGACCTAGTCGAATGAGCTGTAATCCTTTGAGGCGGAGTTCTACCCGACTCAACATAAGCATGATGAATCAAAGACTTTAACCAAGATGCCAAAGAAATGGCAGAGGCCTTCTGACCTTTCCTAGAACCAGAAAAGATAACAAACAGACTAGAAATCTTTCGGAAATCTTTAGTAGCTTCAACATAATATTTCAAAGCTCTAACTACATCCAAAGAATGCAACGATCTTTCCTTAGAGTTCTTACGATTAGGACACAATGAAGGAACCACAATTTCTCTACTAATGTTGTTAGAATTCACAACCTTAGGTAAAAATTTAAATGAAGTTCGCAAAACCGCCTTATCCTGATGAAAAATCAGAAAAGGAGACTCACAAGAAAGAGCAGATAATTCAGAAACTCTTCTAGCAGAAGAGATGGCCAAAAGAAACAAAACTTTCCAAGAAAGTAATTTAATATCCAGCGAATGCATAGGTTCAAACGGAGGAGCTTGAAGAGCCCCCAGAACCAAACTCAAACTCTAAGGAGGAGAAATTGACTTAATGACAGGTTTTATACGAACCAAAGCCTGTACAAAACAATGAATATCAGGAAGATTAGCAATCTTTCTGTGAAAAAGAACAGAAAGAGCAGAGATTTGTCCTTTCAAGGAACTTGCAGACAAACCTTTATCCAAACCATCCTGAAGAAACTGTAAAATTCTAGGAATTCTAAAAGAATGCCAAGAAAAATGATGAGAAGAACACCAAGAAATGTAAGTCTTCCAGACTCGATAATATATCTTCCTAGACACAGATTTACGAGCCTGTAACATAGTATTAATTACAGAGTCAGAGAAACCTCTATGACTGAGAATCAAGCGTTCAATCTCCATACCTTCAAATTTAAGGATTTAAGATCCTGATGGAAAAAAGGACCTTGCGATAGAAGGTCTGGTCTTAACGGAAGAGTCTACGGTTGGCAAGTAGCCATCCGAACAAGATCCGCATACCAAAACCTGTGAGGCCATGCTGGAGCCACCAGCAAAACAAACGAACGCTCCTTTAGAATCTTGGAAATCACTCTTGGAAGAAGAACTAGAGGCGGAAAGATATAGGCAGGATGATACTTCCAAGGAAGTGAAAATGCATCCACTGCTTCCGCCTGAGGATCCCTGGATCTGGACAGATACCTGGGAAGCTTCTTGTTTAGATGAGAAGCCATCAAATCTATTTCTGGAAGTCCCCAGATTTGAACAATCTGAAGAAATACTTCTGGGTGAAGAGACCATTCGCCCGGATGTAACGTTTGGCGACTGAGATAATCCGCTTCCCAATTGTCTATACCTGGGATGTGAACCGCAGAAATTAGACAGGAGCTGGATTCCGCCCATACAAGTATTCAAGATACTTCTTTCATAGCCAGAGGACTGTGAGTCCCTCCTTGATGATTGACATATGCCACAGTTGTGACATTGTCCATCTGAAAACAAATGAACGACTCTCTCTTTAGAAGAGGCCACGACTGAAGAGCTCTGAAAATCGCACGGAGTTCCAAAATGTTGATTGGTAATCTCGCCTCCTGAGATTCCCAAACCCCCTGCGCTGTCAGAGACCCCCATACAGCTCCCCAACCTGTCAGACTTGCATCTGTTGAGATCACAGTCCAGGTCGGAAGAACAAAAGAAGCCCCCTGAACTAAACGATGGTGGTCTGTCCACCACGTCAGAGAGTGTCGTACATTCGGTTTTAAAGATATTAATTGTGATATCTTTGTATAATCCCTGCACCACTGGTTCAGCATACAGAGCTAAAGAGGTCGCATGTGAAAACGAGCAAAGGGGATCGCGTCCGATGCAGCAGTCATAAGACCTAGAATTTCCATGCATAAGGCTACCGAAGGGAATGATTGAGACTGAAGGTTTTGACAAGATGAAACCAATTTCAGACGTCTCTTGTCCGTCAATGACAGAGTCATGGACACTGAATCTATCTGGAAACATAAAAAGGTTACCCTTGTCTGAGGAATCAATGAACTCTTTGGTAAATTGATCCTCCAACCATGTTCTCGAAGAAACGATACAAGTCGATTCGTATGAGATTCTGCTAAATGTGAAGACTGAGCAAGTACCAAGATATCGTCCAAATATGGAAATACCACAATACCCTGTTCTCTGATTACAGATAGTAGGGCACCGAGAACCTTTGTAAAAATCCTTGGAGCTGTTGCTAGGCCAAACGGCAGAGCCACAAACTGGTAATGCTTGTCTAGAAAAGAGAATCTCAGAAACTGATAGTGATCTGGATTAATCGGAATATGCAGATATGCATCTTGTAAATCTATTGTGGACATATAATGCCCTTGCTGAACAAAAGGCAGAATAGTCCTTATAGTTACCATTTTGAATGTTGGTATTCTTACATAACGATTCAATATTTTTAAATCCAGAACTGGTCTGAAGGAATCCTCCTTCTTTGGTACAATGAATAGATTTGAGTAAAACCCCAGACCCTGTTCCAGAACTGGAACTGACACAATTACTCCAGCCAACTCTAGATCTGAAACACATTTCAGAAATGCTTGAGCCTTCACTGGATTTATTGGAACAGGAGAAAGAAAAAATCTTCTTGCAGGAGGCCTTATCTTGAAGCCTATTCTGTACCCTTGTGAAACAATGTTCTGAATCCAAAGATTGTGAATCGAATTGATCCAAATTTCTTTGAAAAATCGTAATCTGCCCCCTACCAGCTGGGCTGGAATGAGGGCCGCACCTTCATGTGGACTTGGGAGCTGGCTTTGGCTTTCTAAAAGGCTTGGATTTATTCCAGACTGGAGATGGTTTCCAAACTGATACCGTTCCTGTAGGGGAAGGATCAGGCTTTTGTTCCTTATTGTGACGAAAGGAACGAAAACGATAAGCAGCCCTATATTTACGTTTAGATTTTTTATCCTGTGGTAAAAAAGTTCCTTTCCCCCCAGTAACAGTTGAAATAATAGAATCCAACTGTGAACCAAACAATTTATTACCTTGGAAAGAAAGGGAAAGCAAAGTTGACTTAGAAGACATATCAGCATTCCAAGTTTTAAGCCATAAAGCTCTTCTAGCTAAAATAGCTAAAGACATATACCTGATATTAACCCTAATGATATCAAAGATGGCATCACAAATAAAGTTGTTAGCATGTTGAAGAAGATTAACAATGCTATGAGTATTATGATCTGTTACTTGTTGTGCTAAAGCCTCCAACCAGAAAGTTGAAGCTGCAGCAACATCCGCCAAAGATATAGCAGGCCTAAGAAGATTACCTGAACATAAGTAAGCTTTTCTTAGAAAGGATTCAATTTTCCTATCTAAAGGATCCTTAAAGGAAGTACTATCTGCCGTAGGAATAGTAGTACGTTTAGCAAGAGTAGAGATAGCCCCATCAACTTTAGGGATTTTGTCCCAAAACTCTAATCTGTCAGATGGCACAGGATATAATTTCTTAAACCGTTTAGAAGGAGTAAATGAATTACCCAGATTATTCCATTCCCTGGAAATTACTTCAGAAATAGCATCAGGGACGGGAAAAACCTCCGGAATAACTACAGGAGGTTTAAAAACCGTATTTAAACGTTTAGATTTAGTATCAAGAGGACCAGATTCCTCTATTTCTAAAGCAATTAAGACTTCTTTAAGTAAAGAACGAATAAATTCATTTCATAGTAAAACATTTCCCACAGTCAGAACATGAAAATGCTTTCTCTCCTGTATGAATTTTCTAATGTGCAATAAGAGTTGATTTCATAGTAAAACATTTCCCACAGTCTGAACATGAAAAGTCTTTCTCTCCTGTATGAGTTGTCTGATGTGTAATAAGAGTTGACTTCATAGTAAAACATTTCCCACAGTCAGAACATGAAAAGTCTTTCCTGTATGAATTTTCTGATGCCTAATAAGAGTTGGTTTCAAAGTAAAACATTTCCCACAGACAGAACATGAAAATGGTTTCTCTCCTGTATGAGTTTTCTGATGCCTAATAAGAGTTGGTTTCGTAGCAAAACATTTCCCACAGTCAGAACATGAAAATGCTTTCACTCCTGTATGAATTTTCTGATGTACAATAAGATGTGATTTCATAGTAAAACATTTCCCACAGTCAGAACATGAAAAGTCTTTCTCTCCTGTATGAATTTTCTGATGTCCAATAAGATGTGATTTCATAGTAAAACATTTCCCACAGTCAGAACATGAAAAGGCTTTCTCTCCTGTATGAATTTTCTGATGTGTAATAAGAGTTGATTTCATAGTAAAACATTTCCCACAGTCAGAACATGAAAAGTCTTTCACTCCTGTATGAATTTTCTGATGTGCAATAAGAGTTGATTTCATAGTAAAACATTTCCCACAATCAGAACATGAAAAGGCTTTCTCTCCTGTATGAGTTTTCTGATGTGCAATAAGATTTGTTTTAAAAGTAAAACATTTCCCACAGTCAGAACATGAAAAGGCTTTCTCTCCTGTATGAATTTTCTGATGTGTAATAAGAGTTGATTTCATAGTAAAACATTTCCCACAGTCAGAACATGGAAATGCTTTCTCTCCTGTATGAGTTTTCTGATGTAAAATAAAATGTGATTTCTGAATAAAACATTTCCCACAGTCAGAACATGAAAATGCTTTCTCTCCTGTATGAGTTTTCTGATGTACACTAAGATGTGATTTCTGAGTAAAACATTTCCCACAGTCAGAACATGAAAATGCTTTCTCCCCTGTATGAATTTTCTGATGTGCAATAAGAGTTGCTTTCACAGTAAAACATTTCCCACAGTCAGAACATGGAAATGCTTTCTCTCCTGTGTGAATTCTCTGACGAGCAATACGATTTGTGTTATAGTTAAAACATTTTGCACATATAGAACTGGAAAATGGCTTTTCTCCTGTATGAATTTTCAGAGGTTTAGAAAGATGTGATTTCTTAAGAAAACATTTCCCACATTCAGAACATACATTTCCCACTTGGCTTCTTTGATTTTGAAGATGTAAAGAAGCATCTGCACTCTGATCATGACTAAGATTCTTGCAGTTTGTGAATTCACCTATCAATAAGAAACACAATGGAAGTAATGTTATTAATTACATAATTATTTTATAATGAGAAAACAAACTGTTCTGATTTAGTCTAATTTTTGTTACAGCTGTGCAGACCTGCTACTACTCTGAGCAACAAATGTTTTACACGACCTGACAACAGGGCGGTACTTAAATATTATATAATAATATAAATATTAAATGAAATAAAAAAATTACACTCAATACTTTAAATAAGTAATTTTGATTAAGGTTTTATTACGAAGGCATAGACAATACATAGTATAAGCTAAAATAACATAATTTATGTAAGAACTTACCTGATAAATTCATTTCTTTCATATTGGCAAGAGTCCATGAGCTAGTGCCGTATGGGATATACATTCCTACCAGGAGGGGCAAAGTTTCCCAAACCTCAAAATGCCTATAAATACACCCCCTCACCACACCCACAATTCAGTTTAACGAATAGCCAAGAAGTGGGGTGATAAGAAAGGAGCGAAAGCATCAAACAAGGAATTGGAATAATTGTGCTTTATACAAAAAAATCATAACCACTACAAAAAGGGTAGTCCTCATGGACTCTTGCCAATATGAAAGAAATGAATTTATCAGGTAAGTTCTTACATAAATTATGTTTTCTTTCATGTAATTGGCAAGAGTCCATGAGCTAGTGACGTATGGGATAGCAGATACCCAAGATGTGGAACTTCCACGCAAGAGTCACTAGAGAGGGAGGGATAAAATAGACAGCCAATTCCGCTGAAAAAATAATCCACAACCCAAATCAAAAAGTTTTAATCTTATAATGAAAAAAAATGAAATTATAAGCAGAAGAATCAAACTGAAACAGCTGCCTGAAGTACTTTTCTACCAAAAACTGCTTCTGAAGAAGAAAAAACATCAAAATGGTAGAATTTAGTAAAAGTATGCAAAGAAGACCAAGTTGCTGCTTTGCAAATCTGATCAAAAGAAGCTTAATTCCTAAAAGCCCAGGAAGTAGAAACTGACCTAGTAGAATGAGCCGTAATCCTTTGAGGCAGGGATTTACCCGACTCCACATAAGCATGATGAATCAAAGACTTTAACCAAGACGCCAAAGAAATGGCAGAAGCCTTCTGACCTTTCCTAGAACCAGAAAAGATAACAAATAGACTAGAAGTCTTTCTGAAATCTTTAGTAGCTTCAACATAATATTTCAAAGCTCTAACTACATCCAAATAATGTAAAGATCTCTCCAGAGAATTCTTAGGATTAGGACACAATGAAGGGACAATAATTTCTCTACTAATGATGTTAGAATTCACAACTTTAGGTAAAAATTTAAATGAAGTCCGCAACACCGCTTTATCCTGATAAAAAATCAGAAAAGGAGATTCACAAGAAAGAGCAGATAACTCAGAAACTGTTCTAGCAGAAGAGATGGCCAAAAGGAACAAAACTTTCCAAGAAAGTAATTTAATATCCAGAGAATGCATAGCTTCAAACGGAGGAGCCTGTAAAGCCCTCAGAACCAAATTAAGACTCCAAGGAGGAGAGATTGACTTAATGACAGGCTTGATACGAACCAAAGCCTGTACAAAACAATGAATATCAGGATGATTAGCAATCTTTCTGTGAAAAAGAACAGAAAGAGCAGAGATTTGTCCTTTCAAAGAGCTTGCAGACAAACCCTTATCCAAACCATCCTTAAGAAACTGTAAAATTCTAGGAATTCTAAAAGAATGCCAAGAGAATTTATGAGAAGAACACCAAGAAATGTAAGTCTTCCAAACTCGGTAATAAATCTTTCTAGACCCAGATTTACGAGCCTGTAACATAGTATTAATCACTGAGTCAGAGAAACCTCTATGACTAAGTATCAAGCGTTCAATCTCCATACCTTCAAATTTAATGATTTGAGATCCTGATGGAAAAATGGGCCTTGAGATAGAAGGTCTGGCCTTAACGGAAGTGTCCAAGGTTGGCAACTGGCCATCCGAACGAGATCCGCATACCAAAACCTGAGTGGCAATGCTGGAGCCACCAGCAGTACAAACGAACGCTCCATTAGGATTTTGGAAATCACTTTTGGAAGAAGAACTAGAGGCGGAAAAATATAAGCAGGTTGATAATTCCAGGGAAGTGACAACGTGTCCACCGCTTCCGCCTGAGGATCCCTGGATCTGGACAGATACCTAGGAAGTTTCTTGTTTAGATGAGAAGCCATCAGATCTATTTCTGGAAGTCCCCAGACTTGAACAATCTGAAGAAATACCTCTGGGTGAAGAGACCATTCGCCCTGATGTAACGTCTGGCGACTGAGATAATCCGCTTCCCAATTGTCTATACCTGGGATGTGAACCGCAGAGATTAGACAGGAGCTGGATTCCACCCATACAAGTATCCGAGATACTTCTTTCATAGCCTGAGGACTGTGAGTTCCACCTTGATGATCGACATACGCCACGATTGTGACATCGTCTGTCTGAAAACAAATAAACGATTCTCTCTTCAGAAGAGGCCAGAACTGAAGAGCTCTGAAAATCGCATGTTGAGATTCCCAAACCCACTGCGCTGTCAGAGATCCCCATACAGCTCCCCAACCTGAAAGACTTGCATCTGTTGAGATCACAGTCCAGGTTGGACGAACAAAACAGGCCCCTTGAATTAAACGATGGTGATCCAACCACCAAGTCAGAGAAGATCGAACATTGGGATTTAAGGATATTAATTGTGATATCTTTGTATAATCCCTGCACATTGGTTCAGCATACAAAGCTGGAGAGGGGATCGCGTCCGATGCAGCAGTCATGAGACCTAGAATTTCCATGCACAAAGCTACTGAAGGGAATGATTGAGACTGAAGGGTTCGACAGGCTGAGATCAATTTCAGACGTCTCTTTTCTGTTAGAGACAAAGTCATGGACACTGAATCTATTTGGAAACCCAAAAAGGTTACCCTTGTCTGAGGAATCAAGGAACTCTTTGGTAAATTGATCCTCCAACCATGTCTTTGAAGAAACAACAGAAGTTGATTCGTATGAGATTCTGCAGAATGTAAAGACTGAGCAAGTACCAAGATATCGTCCAAATAAGGAAATACCGCAATACCCTGTTTTCTGATTACAGAGAGAAGGGCACCGAGAACCTTTGAAAAGATCCTTGGAGCTGTTGCTAGGCCAAAAGGAAGAGCAACAAACTGGTAATGCTTGTCTAGAAAAGAGAATCTCAGGAACTGATAGTGGTCTGGATGAATTGGAATATGAAATATGCATCCTGTAAGTCTATTGTAGACATAAAATGCCCTTGCTGAACAAAAGGCAGAATAGTCCTTATAGTCACCATTTTGAATGTTGGTATCCTTACATAACGATTTAATATTTTTAGATCCAGAACTGGTCTGAAAGAATTCTCCTTCTTTGGTACAATGAACAGATTTGAATAAAACCCCAGACCCCGTTCCAGATCGGGAACTGGCACAATTACCCCAGCCGACTCCAGGTCTGAAACACATTTCAGAAACGCCTGAGCCTTTACTGGGTTTACTGCAATGCGTGAGAGGAAAAATCTTCTCACAGGCGGCCTTACCTTGAAACCTATTCTGTACCCTTGAGAAACAATTTTCTGAATCCAAAGATTTTGAGTCGAATTGATCCAAACATCTTTGAAAAATCGTAACCTGCCCCCTACCAGCTGTACTGGAATGAGGGCCGCACCTTCATGCGGATTTGGGAGCTGGTTTTGACTTTCTAAAAGGCTTGGATTTATTCCAGACTGGAGAAGGTTTCCAAACGGAAACTGTTCCTTTAGGGGAAGGGTCAGGCTTCTGTTCCTTATTCTGACGAAAGGAACGAAAATGATTAGCAGTCCTATATTTACCTTTCGATTTTTTGTCCTGAGGCAAAAAAGCTCCCTTCCCCCCAGTAACAGTTGAAATTATAGAATCCAACTGAGAACCAAATAATATATTACCTTGGAAAGAAAGAGAAAGCAACGTTGACTTAGAAGTCATATCTGCATTCCAAGATTTAAGCCATAAAGCTCTTCTAGCTAAAATAGCTAGACATATACCTGACATCAATCCTAATGATATCAAAAATGGCATCACAAACAAAGTTATTAGCATGTTGAAGAAGTTTAACAATGCTATAAGCATTATGGTCTGACACTTGTTGCGCTAAAGCCTCCAACCAGAAGGTGGAAGCTGCAGCAACATCAGCCAAAGAAATAGCAGGTCTAAGAAGATTACCTGAACATAAATAAGCCTTCCTTAGAAAGGATTCAAGCTTCCTATCTAAAGGATCCTTAAAAGAAGTACTATCTGCCATAGGAATAGTAGTACGTTTAGCAAGAGTAGAAATAGCCCCATCAACTTTGGGGATTTTTCCCCAAAACTCTAATCTATCAGATGGCAAAGGGTACAATTTCTTAAACCTTGGAGAAGGAGTAAATGAAGTACCCAGACTATTCAATTCCCTAGAAATTACTTCTGAAATAGCATCAGGAACTGGAAAAACTTCTGGAATAACTACATGAGGTTTAAAAACTGAATTTAAATGCTTATTAGTTTTAATATCAAGAGGACTAGACTACTCCATATCTAATGCAATCAACACTTCTTTAAGTAAAGAACGAATAGACTCCGTCCATCTTAAACAAAGATTTATCAGTGTCAATATCTGAGGCAGAATCTTCTGAACCAGATAGATCCTCATCAGAGATAGATAAGTCAGAATGATGGTGGTCATTTAAAAATTCATCTGAAATATGAGAAGTTTTAAAAGACCTTTTACGTTTACTGGAATGAGGAATAACAGACAGAGCCTTCCGAATAGAATTAGAAACAAATTCTTTAACATTAACAGGAACATCCTGAACATTAGATGTTGAAGGAACAACAACAGGTAATGGATTATTACTAATGGAAATATTATCCATGTTAGATAGTTTATCATGACAACTAACACAAACTACAGCCGGAGGAACAGTTACCAAAAGTTTACAACAAATGCACTTAGCTTTGGTAGAACCAACATCAGGCAGCGTCTTTCCAGAAGTAGATTCTGATCCAGGGTCAGGTAGTGACATCTTGCAATATGTAATAGAAAAAACAACATACAAAGCAAAATGATCAAATTCCTTAAATGACAGTATCAGGAATGGGAAAAAATGCAAAACAAAACAAGCCTCTAGAAACCAGAAGCAATTAAAAAGTGAGACTGAAATAATGTGAAAAAATCTGGCGCCAAGTATGACGCCCACATTTTTTGGCACCAAAAAAACGTCTGCAACAAATATGCGTCAAAAATGACGCAACTACGTGAAAACTTGACAATATTCTCGCGGCAAAAAAGTCTTGCGCCAAAAATGACACAATAAATTGTAGCATTTTCTGCACCCGCGAGCCTAACAGCCCGCAATTTAGAAGAAAAAAGTAAATTGAAAATTTTAAGGTAAGAAAAATATTTAGTTCATATGCATTTTTCCAAAAAATGAAACTGACAGTCTGAAAGAAGGAACAATGATTATCCTGAATCATGGCAAATATAAGTTTAAAACATATATTTAGAACTTTACATATAAAGTGCCCAACCATAGCTTAGAGTGTCATAAATAAAATAAGACTTACTTACCCTGAGACACTCATCTACATATAGTAGATAGCCAAACCAGTACTGAAACGAGAATCAGTAGAGGTAATGGTATATAAGAGTATATCGTCGATCTGAAAAGGGAGGTAGGAGAAGAAATCTCTACGACCGATAACAGAGAACCTATGAAATAGATCCCCTAGAGGAAGACCATGGTATTCAAATAGGCAATACTCTCTTCACATCCCTCTGACATTCACTGCACTCTGAGAGGAAAACCGGGCTTCAGCCTGCTGCGAAGCGCATATCAACGTAGAAATCTAGCACAAACTTACTTCAACACCTCCATGGGAGACAAAATTTGTAAAACTGAATTGTGGGTGTGGTGAGGGTTGTATTTATAGGCATTTTGAGGTTTGGGAAACTGCCCTCCTGGTAGGAATGTATATCCCATACGTCATTAGCTCATGGACTCTTGCTAATGACATGAAAGAAATATACACATACCTAAAATAACGGTTTTGGGTGTTTTTTAATAAAAGGTCCAGTTTCTTAAAGGGACACTGAACCCAATTTTCTTCTTTCGTGATTTAGATAGAGCATGACATTTTAAGCAACTTTCTATTTTACTCCTATTATCATTTTCTCTTTGTTCTCTTGCTATCTTTATTTGAAAAAGAAGGCATCAAGCCTTTTTTTTTTTGGTTCAGTCCTCTGGACAGCACTTTTTTATTGGTGGATAAATTTATCCACCAATCAGCAAGAACAACCCAGGTTGTTCACCAAAAATGGGCCGGCATCTAAACTTATATTCTTGCATTTCAAATAAAGATACCTAGAGAATGAAGAAAATTTGACAATATGAGTAAATTAGACATTTGCTTAAAATTTCATGCTCTATCTGAATCACGAAAGAAAAAACTTGGGTTCAGTGTCCCTTTAAACAGCTGGCATTTTAGGAGTTTCACATCTGAGCCTGTATACTATTTCACATCTCCTACACTGGGATGATGTGAGTCAATCAAAATTAAATCCAGTGCTCAGATATTAGCAGTATAATAAACTGGACTGCAAAAAAAATGCCTTTTTCCCCTAAGTAGTAACAGGTTGGTACCCAGCTCTGAGTTGTCTCACAAAAACAAACACACATTCCCTTTAAACTTCTCTGAAGTAAAAATACTATTTTATATCAACCCTGTTGATATAAAACGGGATATTTGCTTCAGTGACATTTTAAGGCATCACTTGAGCGGGAGTTATAGGTTCTGACACATGGGGAGAGCTAGATGGCATAACCTCCCTTTTTTCAGTCTGAGAATCCTCTGGTGATAAGTCTTTAAGAGCCATAATATGGTCCTTATAGTTTATAGAAATTTCAGTACATTTGGTACACATTCTAAGAGGGGGTTCCACAATGGCTTGGAAATAGCTTGGAAAACACTTTAATAAATGTGAAACAGCAATTAAACAAAAACGGTACTGTGCCTTTAAGAGAAAAAAAACTAGCACATAAACTGCAAAACAGTGTTAAAAAGTAGTAAACTCTTCGAAATTTTTACAGTGTGTATAAGGGACTAAAGCAACATCGCACCCACTTGCAAATGGATGATTAACCCCTTAGCCCCCAAACCGAAAAAGACAGTCAAGCACCTTGCCACAGCTCTGCTGTGGCTCCTACCTGCCCTCAAATACGATTAGGAAAGAAATAAGCCCTCTATAGTGGTCCTTAGATGCAAGAGGACCTCTCTAGGGAAGCTGGATGTCTCAGTCTGGAAGAACCTGCGCATCTAAAGCACGAAAATAGGCCCCTCCCACCATGTATTTGATGTCAGAGGGGCCTTAAGGAAATACTCCTAAGAGTATCTGACTAGCCATGTGGAAAACTAGGCCCCAACTAAAGACTTATCACCCTCAGAGAAAAAAACATTCTATTTATGAAACATGTAAACGTTTTGTCACTAAGTAATATGAGTATTAACATGAGTATTACCCTGTTTAGTAAGCATGATCCCAGTTGTTGCAAAATCACTACATCTAGCTTACCTCAAATACACAAGGCTCTGTCAGCATTTTCTAGAACTTATCATCTCTCTAGAAATAAAAATACTGAACATACCTCAAAGCAGGTAATCTGCAGACCGTTCCCCCAACTGAAGTTTTCCCATACTCTTCAGTTATATGTGAGAACAGCAATGGACCTTAGTTACAAACCGCTAAGATCATCAACCTCCAGGCAGAATTCTTCTTCTAATTTCTGCCTGAGAGTAAAACAGTACAACGCCTGTACCGTTTAAAAAAAAAAAACTCTTGATTGAAGGTAAAACTACACTAAGACACCACATATCTCTTTATACTTCCTATCTTGTCGAGAGTTGCAAAAAGAATGACTGGAGATGGGGGTTAGGGGAGGAGCTATATAGGCAGCTCTGCTGTGGGTGTCCTCTTTGCAACTTCCTGTTGGGAAGGAGAATATCCCACAAGTAATGGATGAACCCGTGGACTGGATACACCTTACAAGAGAAAAACGTTCAGCACCTTGCCACAGCTCAACTGTGGCGCCTACCTGCCCTTTAGGATAGATTTATGGGGAAAAAAACTTCTTTTAAGCCCTCAAACACAGCAGGACCCTCTGGAGAAGCAGCTGGATGTCTCTGAGTAAAAAAGAAACTGCGCAACTGAGGCGCGGAAATAGGCCCCGCCCACCTCACTCGATGTTATGGGGCCTAAAAGAAACACACCAGAGTGTTTCTAAACTAGCCATGTGGGTTAATAACCCCTAAATAAGCCACAATGACCCCTTAAAGTACCTCAAAAAACGTTATGTTTTCAATAAAGAAAGTTTTTTCCTATCAGTGTCACCAATAACCAATGAGCCCTTTATGCAAGCTAAGATTCCTACTAAGTGTCTGAATACAGCTTACCCTTCCCTCATGGGGACATTGCGAGCCTTTTCTAGAATTATCACAGTCTGTCTAGACAAAAATAGACTGAACATACCTCAATGCAGCTTAGCATGCAAACCGTTCCCCCAACTGAAGTTTTCCTGTACTCTTCAGCCCTTGTGAGAACAGCAGTGGATCTTAGTTACAAAGTGCTAAGATCATCATCCTCCTTGCAGAAATCTTCATCCCTTTTCTGCCAGAGAGTGAATAGTACACACCGGTACCATTTAAAATAACAAACTTAGGGGGGCGGAGCCTAGTGGAGCTCCAAGATGGAGGCTTTTAGATAGAGCTCCGTGAGTTGGGTCAGGGCAGGATGCCAATTCTCCCTCTAAAGAGTGCACTTTGGGGGTTGTTAACGTTCCCCAACTCCTCACACAACCACAGAGCCTGAAGCGGCACTATCAGCTGGCAGCGGACCGACAGAGGAGGCGGCGTAAAAGGAAAACAATATACCCAGGGATCCGCCATCTTTTCCCTCCCCTCTCCTCCCGGTGTCAGAGCAATCACAGACAGGGTGATTCCAGGCAGCAGCGCAGCCATCAAACACCCGACGGCACCGCAGTCACATCTTATCCGGACTCCTGATGCGACACACAGCCCTCAGCTCCGCAGATGGCTCCTACTGAGTGAGTACACCCCATGCATGTAACGCTCACCAGCACTTATAACTGGGGATACAAACACCTAGCTTAACACACTTGAGGAGCAAGTAGCTAGAGGAGGCTGCAACACAGACCACTTACCATGATCTGAAAGCAACCAGACAGTTAGAGGCCATAGAATCCGATATGGGGAGACAAGCTTAGGACCTCTCCTGTAAAAAAGAAAAAAATACTCAGATAAGCTGGAAAGAGACTCTGGGGCACTACATTATCCATGTGGTAACCATAATGTGGTCCCATAATTCTGTATAGAGGAGATACATTTTAAAAGCAGGGGATCATCTAACCAACTAATTTTTGGCGATTTAGGATCTGAGTCAAGATCAAAAGCTAATTACACTCTTGGGATTTTATGTTATAAAAGACCCTGGGAGGGAGGTCGAATTAAATAACAAGAGGCTGAGTTCTGGGCGTACATTATGTCTATGGGCTAAGCCCTTGTTTTTTTTTTCCCTTTCTTCACACTCTCACCTATTCATACCGCAAGACTGCCATCTTGTGGACAAAAGCAATACTGTGGACTGATAGTTTTCACAACTTTCCAATAGTGAGATCAGGAAGGGATTTTGAATTAAAGTATTCCAGTCAGAAAGAGATCAGGAATTGTAATTCCCTAACTCCTACAAGTACAGGGAAGTTGGAATGGCCTCTAAGAGACTAAGTAAGCTGGAGAAAACAAACAAGAACACACCTGTCACCTCCTTTTTTAAGCCATCCCAAGGGGACAATTCTCAGGAACTGACCAAAGACATGGCGGAAAACAGAGAACCCACCTTAGCAGCACCCGACCATTTAGGGGATGACACCCCTTTAACTAGAGCAGATCTTCGTCTGCTCGTTTCCAAGCAAGACATCACAAATAGCTTTGATAAACTGTGGGCCAAAATGGACACTATGCACACATCCATGAATGAAAGCCTAAGCGATATTAAAAAGGATATCTCCGAACTGGGCACCAGAGTGGAAACCCTTGAAAGTAACGGAGATAATCTTGTGGAGGATGTAGAGATGGCAGTTCAACAAGTTTCACAGCAGCAACAAGTGGTTGAGGATTTGCCAGACAAGATTGAGGATATGGAAAATAGAAATAGGAGAAGCAACATCCGACTGAAAGGCATCCCAGAATCAATCAAGAATGATGACCTCCCCTCCTATCTTCACCAGCTGTTCTGCGCAATTACAGGGATGGACCCCTCTACAGAGATAGAAATAGAAAGGGCTCATAGAGCCTTAAAGCCCAAACCAAAACCTGACCTCCCTCCTAGAGACGTCATTGTAGAGTTTTTAAGGTACCCAGAGAAAGACAAAATTCTCAGAGAAGCCGCCAAACAGCCAACTTTCAAATTTAGAGGCAATGTTATTCACTTCTACCAGGACTTGAGCACTAGAACACTGCAAAGAAGAGGTTCTTTACGACCCTTAACTACTCTCCTCAGAAAAAATCAAATCACATACAGGTGGGGTTTTCCATTTGCCCTGCACATCACTAAGGACAATAAAGCCCTCACAGTTAGAGATGCCATAGGAATCCCAGATATTTGTGAAATCCTCGGCCTTGAAACTCCGTCCATTCCAGAATCCTCGCAGACAGTGGAGGTGCCCAAACCGCAAAGAATACCTCTGAAATCCCAAAAATCACAATGGTCAAAAGCGCCTCAAGAGACAGAAAAATAGATGAAGGTCTATACCTGAAATGTTGGGGTAATATTTTTTCTTTTCTATACCATATCGCAGATTACAGAAGACAGATGGAAAATACAGGACAGTGTCACGGAAATATGATCTCTGTGGCCGTGTTATTGTATGTTTTTGGTTTTCGTTATCATGTAATCTAGAGCTTAGCTCAGTCTTTATGCAGATTCTACTTCACCCTTGTTCAGAGAGATAGTTAGAAGTGTAAGTATTCACTTGTTAGAGGTCTGAGAGAAGTCACTTATTTATTCTACACCATTAACGTGATTAAGTAACTTACACCTCTCTCCAAACGATGTTACAGATGATGGACTATATTTGAACTGTCTGGACAGCAAATGTAGGACAGTGACACAGTAATATGATCCCTAATGCCGGGTTATTACATGTTTTCAGTTTTCGGTAACATGTATTTAAGAGGTTAGCTCAACCTTTATGCAGATACTAGTTCACCCTTGTTTAATGGGACAGTTATGAGTGTAATTAATCAGCTATTAGAGGCTGTAGAGAAGTTACATATATATTTTAAACCACTAAAGTTATTCAGTAAATTTCACCTCCCCCCAAGAAATGTTATAAGGAGGGTTAGTTGGCCCCTCCTTAGTCCTTGACCCCCCCTAGAACACAATATGTTTTTTCAGGATGATTATCTTAAATATCTGTTTTTTACCTCAGGTTTACTCATATGGTTTATTCACATTGTTTTCACTGTAATTGACCTGATTTTTTCTCTATTTCAGAACTTTTCTCTTCTTACCTCTCTTCCTCTCCTGTCTTCCCCTCCCCTACAAGGACTCCGGGACTCCCCACCGCAAGGAAGAAGGTCAGAATCCACTACCAGGAGCTATAGTATCAAAGAGCAGGGTAAGATATATGTCTTGCATCTAGGGTTTAAAGGTCTACAGGCCGCTGTGAGACTCAGTGAGAATTCCAAACACGCACATGACCGCCCCTAACATTACATTAGTCTCCCACAATGTTAGAGGCCTTAACTGAGATGTCAAAAGGAGAAAAGCTTTAGCCCAGTACAGGCAGATAGGAGCCAATGTAATATTTTTACAGGAGACCCACTTTATGTCTGGCCATGTCCCAAAATATTGGGAGAGACAATTCCCCTTACATTTCCACTCCACCACAGATAAGAAAAAGAGAGGGGTGTCTATCTTGTTTCATTCCTCTTTAAACTTTAATCCCACTAACACCATTATAGATAAGGAGGGCAGATACATAATCGTTAGAGGCATACTAAACGAGGTGGAAATTGTTTTCTGTAATGTTTATGCTCCAAATGAACAGCGGGTTTGTCGTTCCTTCTTTCCAGTTGGAATGCAACTAGAATATTTCTTGCTGGAGATTTTAACGTATCCCTGTATAAACAAGACTATTACCCAAAATCCCAACAGACTCACAGACACAATAGAAATGTGGGTAAAGCTAAATTAATTCTGAATACTCTGGAGGGACATAACCTTATAGACTCCTGGAAGGCCCTATATGGTGAAACCTCAGACCACACTTTTTTTCTTCGGCACACCGTAAATATTTTAGGTTGGATTACATTTTCTTGAGCCAAGTGCTCGTAACAAATCTTATATCCTCCTCTATTTCTCCATGTGTGTGGTCAGATCACGCTATTGTGTTAATAAAGGTGGAAGGGCTTCTACCATCCAGCTCTATGAAGAGCTGGACATATGACCTCACAATGATGAAAGACCCGATACAGAAAGAGAACATAACCAGACACATGACAGAATATTGGAATATTAATATCAATACAGTTGAAAACCCCATTCAGGTGTGGGCAGCACACAAAACGGTCCTAAGGAGACTCTTAATTCAGACTAAATCATAATACAAACGAAAAGTAAAAGCACTAATGACCACACTTCAATCGGAGATAGCAGCCCTTGAGAGGCGTCATAAATTGACTGGTTCTAATAACACCTATAAAATTCTACAGGATAAGAGACTGGCCTTAGATAAAATTCTTAATGACCATTCGATCAGAGCAGGGATAAGGCTGCAGGCTAGGTATTTTGTCTACGCGAACAAGCCAGACAGGTTCCTAGCTAATAAAATTAGAAACAAAACCAGAGATATAACTATCCCCACACTCCGCAAACTGGGGGGGAGATGACCTCAAATCCAATAGATATAGTCAACACCTTCGCAGCATACTATGGATCTCTATATGACGGGCAAAAAGTCAATAAAACTCCACAAACCCAAAATCTACTAGACAAATTTTTAGAGGAGGCAAACTTACCTTCGATTGACCAACAAGATATTGACATCTTGGGTGCAGACATCACAAATCAGGAGGTACTTACAGGACCTAAAACCAGGAAAGGCAGCCGGTCCAGATGGCTCCCCAGGTGATTATTATAAATGATTTAAAACATCTCTTATGCCTCACCTAGTTAAATTTTGCAACCATATTTCGCAGGGTCACGCTATTCCCTCTGAGCTTCTAGATGCCAAGATTATAGTAATCCCCAAACCAGGCAAGGATAAAACGTCTTACCACAACTACAGACCAATTTCCCTTATAAACCAGGACCTTAAAATTTTCACAAAAATCCTAGCTAATCGCCTCAAACACATTCTGCCCAAATTAATTCATCCCGACCAGGTGGGTTTTATAAAAAACAGAGAGGCCCCAGACAATATTAGGAGAATGATTGCCCTAATTGATTACGCACAATATACAAAAGCGCCTTCTCTGTTGCTCTCTTTGGACGCAGAGAAGGCGTTTGACAGAGTGGATTGGGATTATATGCGGGCGGTCCTGGAGAGAGTGGGTATTGGGGGCCCATTTCTGTCAGCAATTAAAAATATATACTCCACTCCTACAGCACGAATCAGGGCTATGGGTCACCAGTCCGACTGTTTCAATGTCCTCAATGGTACTCGGCAGGGATGCCCTTTGTCCCCCCCCTGTTGTTTGCGCTCTGCAAAGAACCCCTGGCTCAACACATTAGAAATTCCCCAGACATCTCGGGTATAAGCATCAAACGAAGGGAATATAAGATCACTTTATTTGCGGACGATATTCTTCTATCTCTGACCAGATCTTTGATCTCCCTCCCAAATCTTTATAAAATTATTGACTCCTTCTCCAAAATATCTGGATATAAGGTAAACCTAGAAAAATGTGAGGCTATGCCTATAGTTCTTCCCGATCACACTAAAAAGCTAATAAAATTAAATTTAGAATTTAAATGGTTTCAACATCACCTTCGTTATTTAGGGATCAACCTAACAAAAAGCTCATCAGAATTATAGCATGCAAATTCCCCACACTATACAAATCCATTAAACAGGACCTTAGAAATTGGAGCAAACTGAGATTCTCTTGGTTTGGTAGGTGTTCTGAAGTCAAGATGTCAGTGCTCCCACGGATTCTTTACTTGTTTCGCACCTTAACTATAAATATCCCAATGCAAGATCTGGACGATCTTCAAAAACATACCAATAGCTTCATAAGAGGTAACAAAAAAGCCAGAATTTCATCTAATACACTTAATAGACACAGAAAGTTGGGGGGAATCGGGGCACCAAATTTCAAACATTACTATCAGGCGGCCAGGCTAGCACAAACAACCCTCCTTAATGAGCTAGAAGAGGATATAATTTGGACAAAGGTAGAATCAGACATTATAGAATTAGAGCCACGATCTTTGGTGCTGTGGGACCCAAAACGCTGTACCGGTAAAAATCACACCATTTTCCCAATCTCAGACTTCATGATTAAACAATGGTCCAAACTCACCTCAACTCTTAAGCTACTTCCACATAATTCTGGTAAAACACCACTGGGATGTATAATTAAAACGGAACATACCCCAATTATTAAAAAATGGGAAAACAGGGGACTGTATAGGATTGTGGACCTGTTAGAGAGGGGTAGAATGCTCACCTATACACAATTACAAGAAAAACTCCATCCCACCAAACTGCACTGGTTCTTATACCTGCAAATCTCTTCTATGATACACCACCTTACATCAGTAGGCTCGGGTAAACCTCTCACCATCCTAGAAACTATATGTAGTTCACCAACGAGGCCTAAGAAAACAATTTCGCGAATATACCAGGCAATTCAGTGGGCCTTAGGGAATACTAAAACCCCTTTACAAGTTAAATGGGAAACAGACCTTGACAAGGTATTTGACATACAAACCTGGCATGCAATTTTATATAACGCGGGTAGGGGGTTGCTTAGTGCAGACATGCGAGAAAAAACTATCAAGACTGACTTTCGTTGGTATATCACCCCGCTGATTACCTCACACACTGTTAGACACGGAACCAAACTCTGTTATAGAGGCTGCGATGAGGAGGGCTGTTATAAACACATGTGGTGGGATTGCCCACACTCACATAGGGTGTGGAATAGGCTATCACATTTTTTAAGCTCCATTCTGGAAAGCCCTATAAAACTCTCAATGGAACAAGCACTACTACATACCAGACTTAAAGAGTTTAATAAATACATAAACCAATTTATTAAGATAACCTGCACAGCAACCAGGGTGTGTATTGCACGTCACTGGAAAGAGAGTGCCCCATCCTGGGGAGAAGTTATATTAAAAAACAGAATTTATGTTTACCTGATAAATTTCTTTCTCCTACGGTGTATCCGGTCCACGGCTTCATCCTTACTTCTGGGATATTCTCAATCCCTACAGGAAGTGGCAAAGAGAGCACACAGCAGAGCTGTCCATATAGCTCCCCTCAGGCTCCGCCCCCCCAGTCATTCGACCGACGGTTAGGAGAAAAAGGAGAACCATAGGGTGCAGTGGTGACTGTAGTTTACAAAAAATAAATTTAAACCTGACCAAAATGCCAGGGCGGGCCGTGGACCGGATACACCGTAGGAGAAAGAAATTTATCAGGTAAACATAAATTCTGTTTTCTCCTACATTGGTGTATCCGGTCCACGGCTTCATCCTTACTTGTGGGAACCAATACCAAAGCTTTAGGACACGGATGAAGGGAGGGAACAAGTCAGGTAACCTAAACGGAAGGCACCACAGCTTGCAAAACCTTTCTCCCAAAAATAGCCTCCGAAGAAGCATAAGTATCGAATTTGTAAAATTTGGCAAGCGTATGCAGTGAAGACCAAGTCGCTGCCTTACAAATCTGTTCAACAGAAGCCTCATTCTTGAAAGCCCATGTGGAAGCCACAGCTCTAGTAGAGTGAGCTGTAATTCGTTCAGAAGGATGCCTTCCAGCAGTCTCATAAGCCAACCGGATGATGCTTTTCAGCCAGAAAGACAGAGAGGTCGCAGTCGCCTTTTGACCTCTCCTCTTGCCAGAATAGACGACAAACAAGGACGATGTTTGTCTGAAGTCTTTAGTTGCTTTTAGATAAAACTTTAAAGCACGAAACCACATCAAGATTGTGTAACAGACGTTCCTTGTTAGAAACTGGATTAGGACACAGAGAAGGAACAACTATTTCCTGGTTGATATTCTTATTGGAAACCACTTTTGGAAGAAAACCAGGTTTGGTACGTAAAACGACCTTATCTGTATGAAACACCAGATAGGGTGAATTACACTGCAAAGCAGACAATTCAGAAACTCTTCTAGCAGAAGAAATAGCTACTAAAAACAAAACTTTCCAAGATAGTAACTTATTATCTATGCTATGGAATGTAGAGGTTCAAACGGAACCCCTTGAAGAACTGAAAGAACTCCATGGAGGAGCCACAGGTCTGTAAACAGGCTTGATTCTGACTAAAGCCTGTACAAACGCCTGAATATCTGGCATGGCTGCCAGACGCTTGTGTAACAAAACAGACAGAGCAGATATCTGTCCCTTTAAAGAACTAGCTGACAGACCTTTCTCCAATCCTTCTTGGAGAAAAGATAGTATCCTTGGAATCCTAATCTTACTCCATGAGTAACCCTTGGATTCGCACCAGCAAAGATATTTCCGCCATATCTTATGGTAAATGTTCCTGGTGACAGGCTTTCTAGCCTGGATCAGAGTATCTATAACTGATTCCGAAAACCCACGCTTAGCTAGAATCAAGCGTTCAATCTCCAAGCAGACAGTTGCAGAGAAACTAGGTTTGGATGTTCGAATGGACCTTGAATTAGAAGGTCCTGCCTCAAAGGCAGCTTCCATGGTGGAACCGATGACATATTCACCAGGTCTGCATACCAAGTCCTGCGTGGCCACGCAGGAGCTATCAGAATTACCGAAGCCTTCTCCTGTTTGATCCTGGCTACTAGCCGGGGGAGAAGGGGAAACGGTGGAAAGACATAAGCTAGATTGAACGACCAAGGCGCTACTAAGGCATCTACCAATGTCGCCTTGGGATCCCTGGACCTGGACCCGTAACGTGTAACTTTGGAGTTCTGACGTGACGCCATCAGATCCAGATCTGGAATGCCCCATAGCTGGGTCAGCTGAGCAAAAACCTCCGGGTGGAGTTCCCACTCCCCCGGATGGAAGTCTGACGACTCAGATAATCCGCTTCCCAGTTGTCCACTCCTGGGATGTGAATTGCTGATAGATGGCAGGAGTGATCCTCTGCCCATTTGATGATCTTGGATACCTCCCTCATCGCCAGGGAACTCTTTGTTCCCCCCTGATGATTGATGTACGCTACAGTCGTCATGTTGTCCGACTGAAATCTGATGAATTTGGCCTCCGCTAGTTGAGGCCATGCCTGGAGCGCATTGAATATCGCTCTCAATTCCAAAATGTTTATCGGGAGAAGAGATTCTTCCCGAGACCATAGACCCTGAGCCTTCAGGGACTTCCAGACCGCGCCCCAGCCTAAGAGGCTGGCGTCGGTCGTGACAATGATCCACTCCGGTCTTCGGAAACTCATTCCCTGAGACAGGTGATCCTGAGACAACCACCAGAGGAGTGAGTCTCTGGTCCATCTGAATCTGGGGAGACGAATCTGCATAATCCCCATTCCATTGTTTGAGCATGCACAGTTGCAATGGTCTTAAATGAATTCGAGCAAAAGGAACCACGTCCATTGCCGCAACCATTAGTCCTATTACCTCCATGCACTGAGCTATGGAGGGTTGAGGAATGGATTGAAGAACTCGACAAGTGTTCAAAAGTTTTAATTTCCTGACCTCTGTCAGAAAGATTTTCATTTCTTTTTTTTTAATCATAGTTTTTTTATTGAGGCAAAATTAGAAATGCAAGATAAAGACACATTATACATTTCGTGTTTGTTTTTGGTAGATTTTACATCCAATGCATTTCTTTTCAGAGTAACAATGAGATATAAGCATATAAATGAGCAATGAAATCTCAAAAAAAAAATCATACATGTAACACACCAGATCTATACTGTACAAACTGGAAATACAGCACAATGCATGCGAATGTAAAGTAAAAATAAAGATAATCTGGCTTTGCCTCTTTTTATTCTTTTGTTTCCTATGTAAAAACAAAGTGAATTTATATAATGTAATTATCCTGACCCTTAAACTTTTATACACTGTCCCTTAACCTATTTCTTGGGTACTTCTACTCTGTCTAGTTATTGGACCAAACCTGACCCTTAACAAAAACTGAACGTGTCCTTCCAGATATATTTTGAGCTGTACTCAAGAGTTCACACAAAAAAACTTAAAACAAAAACATATTATTCTTACATCCCGGGGGTAGGGAAGGGGGAGGAGAGAAAAAAAAAAAAAGGAAAATAATTTAAAAAAAAGCCCTTCACTTGAGAGCTGCCCTGGAGTAGCGTATTACTTTTATAGTAAAAAAAAATATTCAAACCTTAACTATTATAAACCCAGTTTGGCGGTAAAGATCCGTCTAAGATTAATTCTAAAAAGGGAATGGAATTTTGAAATGGTGAGAGGATCTGCTGTTGAACTATTGTCGATTCTCCCTGGATATACTTTTTCCATTTTTTTAAAAATAAGTTAACTTGTTTCTCTGCTGCTTTATCCAATATTATTATTTCACCCATAATCTGGCTTCTCATAGCGTTTAAAAATTCCGTGATTGAGGGAGCGTCTCTATGCTTCCACCCTTTACATATCTGGTTCCTAACAATCAAGATTGCTAAATTTGTGAGGAGTCTATCTCCTATATTTTGTGTTGGGTACAAAAATAGTATATGTTTAGCCTGTAATTCTAACTTGTCTTTAACTTTTCTGTTAATCCAGTACTGGATTTTACTCCAAAATTGTAAGATTTTTGGGCACGTCCAGAAGTAATGCAGTAAATCCGGCTTTGCTTTGTGACATTTGGGACACAATGCCTGCGCTTGGGACCACTTAGCAATTCTGGCTGGGGTTAGATAAAAATTGTTTATTACCTTAGACTGTGATTCTCTTAAGTTGGTTCTGTCTGTAGCTTCTCTTGTTCTTTCAATGCTGTCCATTATATCCTTGTCCTGCAGCTCAGGAAAATAGATTACAAATCTTTGTTTACACTGGTTGATATGCAATGCTCCTTCTCTACTCATAATGAGTTGATACCAAATTGATATGGTTCTGATACCCGCTTTGTAAAGAGTTATTCCTGTCTCTATATTTAATTGCGCCCAGTGCATACTAAACCGATTATCATAGTCGTTTATAAAATGACGTATCTGTAAATATGCGAAGAAATGTTGGGATGGTAAGCTATATTCACGTGAGAGATTCTCGAAGGACCTGACATACCCAGTAAGTGATTCCTTCAATTGTGATATATAAATCAGGCCTTTAGTTGCCCAATTATGAAATATACTATTGCAGTGTCCTGGTGGGAAGGCTGGGTTACCAGTGATCGGTAGTAATCTAGAGGTCTGAAATTCTATCCCCAATATTTTACAATATTTCTGCAATGCGATCACTACATTTGTAATTGTGCTTAATCTGCTTATATTGCTTGGTAGTTTTCTATATGGGCAGTGAAGCACCGCCTGCAGATTAAAAGGTTTAATTAATTCGGATTCATGTTCATAGTAGGTAACATATTCTGATTTGGTAAGCCAGTCTACCCCAAATTTGACCAGGGAGACCAGATTATAGTATTTCATATTTGGGCACGAAAAACCTCCAAACCGTTTATCCTGGGACAATTTATTGAACGCGATACGTGAAGTCTTTTTCCCCCAAATAAAATGAGCACAGGCCTTATTATAGTTATCAATGTCTTTTTTATGTAATAAGAGAGGTAAGTTCTGAAGCAAAAACAGGAATTTTGGGAAAATAATGGTTTTAATAACATTAATACGGGCTGAAATGGATAGGTAATATAAGTTCCACTTAGCTAAGTCATTTTGT
The DNA here is from genome assembly GCF_027579735.1 of Bombina bombina. Lineage (NCBI taxonomy): Eukaryota > Metazoa > Chordata > Amphibia > Anura > Bombinatoridae > Bombina > Bombina bombina. The sequence continues at coordinate 92,610,028 of NC_069503.1, forward strand.
AATTTCTGGAATGGTTCTTTGAAATTAAGCTGATACCATGCTGCTGGGTTCTGGCTAATCTTTATGCCTAGATAATTGATGTACTGTACTGTACTTCCTTGAAATTGTCAGAGTAGCTATCTCTATTTTTTTTGATCCAAAGAATTTCTGATTTATTAATATTTATTCTATATCCTGAAAAGGAACTAAATATGTTTAATATCTTCATTAAGCATGGTATGGACTGCTTTGTATGTTGTAAAAATATTAATAAATCGTCTGCATACAGAGCCACAGACACCTTCTGATTCCCTACAAAAATTGGAGGAAGAGTCTTTCTTAAATGTATGGCTAGGGGTTCCAATGCGATATCAAAAAGTAATGGGGAGAGTGGACACCCCTGCCGTGTTCCTTTACCTAGAGTAATACTTTGTGATAGTTCGCCATTGATGAGAAGTTGAGACCTGGGCTTGTTATATACTAACCCGATCAGGTCGACCAGAGCGCCGGAGAAACCAAATTTCTTCAATGAGTTTATTAAATGGTCCCAAATAATAGAATCAAAAGCCTTCTCGGCATCTACGGTAAGTAAGGCCATATCTTCCCCCTGAATTCTGTTCCCCACGTCCTGGTCGACCTGATGGAGATAGTCTAGGGTAGTAAGAACTCTGCGCATGTTTCTAACTGCATTTCTCCCTGCAATGAACCCAGCCTGATCTGTATGAATAATATCCGTGATAAAATTTTTTAGCCTTTCTGCGATTAGAGACATTAATAACTTATAATCTTGGTTGAGCAGGGAAATCGGACGATATGATGCTACATTTGTGGGGTCCTTCTCTTTCTTATGGATTAGGGTAACTATAGAGTCAGAGAAATAGTTAGATTTCATGTCTTTTTGAAGGTAATATTGGTTAAATAGTTTAGTTAGGGTACCCGTTATTTCTGCAGCCAGAATTTTATAGAATTCTGCCGGAAGACCGTCTGGTCCTGCGGCTTTGCTAGGTTTAGATTTTTTTATGGTTTCTAAAATTTCTATTTCGGTAATAGGAGCATTAATTGACTGTAATGCTTCTTGCGAAATTTGGGGGATATCCAGACCCAGCCAGAATTGCTCTTTTTGCTCCTCATTCACATCTTCCCTTGCATAAAGGTTACTGTAATACTCAAAAAATATTTTGCCAATATCATCTTTGTTACTAACGAGTTTCCCCTCAGTCCTGATTAATGAAATATGATTTGATTTTCTCCTAAATTTAACCAGTCTGGCCAGATGTTTAGCTGAAATACCCTGACTGCCCTGGAATATTGCCCTATTCCTCAACTCTTCGTATGCCCCGATCTTTTTCAGAAAGCATTCCCTTTCCGTTCTGGCTACTTTATATAGATCCCAGTTCTCTTTATTGGGAGTTCTGAGGTACTTCGCGTATTTGTTTTTAAGTTGGTTGCTAATTGCGCCTCTCTTGCTTTGTTTTCCTTATTTCTTTTAATCATGTAGGCTTTTACTTGCCGCCGAATGACCGCTTTGCCTGCTTCCCAGAATACCTCAACTTTGTTTATATAGTCCCTATTCTGTGTGGAGTACTCTCCCCATTTTTGCTTCAGCCAGTTTACAAATTGCAAATTTCTATACATATATTGAGGAAAGCGGAAAGTATTAAAACTGTTTTTGGATAGAGTGCTCCATGCAATTCTTAAACCGATTATCGCGTGATCAGATAAGATAATCTCCGCAATTTGTGACTCAATATGGTTTTTCATGATGTCTTCATCTACTAAGAACATGTCAATTCGGGAGAAATTGTTATGAGCACCCGATTCGCAAGTGAATTCTCGATTGTCTGGATGCTGAATACGCCAGACATCCTTCAATTTTAACACCCGTGCAAAATTCTGTAGATATTTGGCTTCCCTATTATTAGCTGCTCTCCTCCTGACTCTAAGCCTGTCTAGATCAGGGCACATTGTACTGTTAAAATCTCCTGCTATAATTAAATTCTGCCCAATATATGGGGATATAACTTTTGTCAATTTCTCCCAGAACTGAAAGTCCCAGTTATTCGGGGCGTATAAGTTACATATTGTCCAAATCTTATTATCTATTTTCAGTTGTAAAACTATATATCGGCCGCCTGGGTCTAATTCCTGTTTAGTTATCGTGTATGCTAGACCACTGCCCAGCACAAGGTGTGGCGATTATTTCAGTTAGCCACTTTGTCTTCAGCTTCCCTATCTCTTCTTTTTTAAGATGTAATTCTTGTAGTAAAATGATATCAGGGTGTTGTTTTTTTACTAACTTTAGAATGTTCTTTCGCTTACTGGGTGATGTTATACCCCCTACATTCCATGAGATTAATTTTAATGAATTACTCATTTATTCTGAAGTTTTTTAGCTGTGACGATATGAAGAGAAGAGAGGAGAAAAAAAAAAAAAAGAACAAAAAAAAAAGAAAAACCCATTGGATACCTCCCCCCCCTACCCCGTATTACTGACCAAATTACCATTTTAATTTCCAAAGCCTAAGATTGCCGTATTCTTTAAAATCTACTTAAACCTCTATATTATTGTCTCTGCAAAACTCTTTTGCCTCCTCGATTGTGTTTAGTGCGATGACACCATCCATGCCCAGTACCGTGATTTTCGCTGGGTATTTCATGGTTGCCTTCAACCCTGCTTTAATTAGACCTGAGCAGAATGGTGCCATTGCACGCCTCTTTGTCGAGGTCTCTATTGAATAGTCCTGAAATAATAGAATCTGCTTGGTGTCTATAGTCAGTGTCTGTGTCTGTCTGTATTTTTGCATAATTTTAACTTTATCTTGGAAGTTTAAGTATTTAATCATGACCATTCTTGGTCGAGTACTGCCATCTTTTGACTGTCTTACCACGCCTACCCTGTGTGCTCTCTCTACCTGTAATCCTCCCTCTGCATCCTGTATGCCAAGAAGTTTTGGTAAAGTCAGGGTACTAAATTTAAGGAGGTCTTCAAATTCTCTGGACTCTGGTAGTCCTATGACACGCACATTACTCCTCCTGGACCTGTCTTCTAGATCCTCAATTTTAGCTTTTAATGTCTTAATCTCTTCTGAATGTGTGTTCAGAACAACTTCCTGATTATAGTGTCTATCCTCTATATTCGAAATTCGGGTTTCTGCCTCTACCAATCTACTTGAAAATTGTTTAATTTCACTCGAAATCTCTGAGATCTCCCCCTTTATTATCTCAAATTGTGGCAGAATTAATTCTGCCAGCTGGTTCGTAGTAAGTTGTTTTTCCGCACTCAAATCTGTACTTCTAAAGGAAATTTCTTGTATATTTTCCTGTAGGGGTTTTTGTTTTTTATCTTTCCTTACAGGCATGGCTGGAGATTTATTTTTGGGGTTTGTCATATACTTCTCCATTTATTATATAGAAGCAACCTCTCCTACTTAACCTCTAATTGCCTTAACAAAGAAAAATTGGCAGAATCTGTGATGGTTAGCTATCTCTATATTGCATCACAGCAAAAATCCCTCACTGGACTGCAGCTTTAACCTCTGTGTTGCGCTTTCTCTGTGAAAACTCTTATAGGGATAATCCGGCAAGAAAACCTGGATTTAAACATCTATCTGGATTTAAACATCTATCTGGAGTTTCACCCTTTCAGGCACAATATAACTCTTAACTATGCAAGATATCTGCTACCAGAGCTAACATAAAAAGCCGATTACTTTTTGGACAACACTGTTACCTGACTTCAGAGTGTACAAATATACAGTTTTAACTCTCTTTTAAAACATTTCACACTCCATTCGCCCTTTATACACTATTATACTACGCATGATTTAACCAGAACAGCGTGAATTCAAGAGATATTCTCTGAGAGTAATAATGCGACTGTCCCAAAATGCAGACTATTTTAGCTTAATTTTGATGCCTGATGGTATAATTGCTCCTGTAACCTTCTTAAGAGAAATGCACCCTAGATTATGGTTGCTTCAACCACAAAGTGTGGGGTTATTACCAACCGACAGACACCTGGGTAATCTGCAAGAATATATACCACCTTTAGTTTACTTTTTAAGGCCTGCTAACTAACACAATTTGGCTCTAACCTCTTTGACAGAAAAGAGGTATACCAGTAAGAGTTAATAGAGCTTATTATGTCAAATATCTCTAGCAGTTAAAATCTGACCAAGTATAACATCAGTCCATTTACACATATAATAACCTCTTTGTTATGTACTGTATTTAAAGTGCCCAGGACCTACGTGATACCAAACTCAGATGTGGCAGTTTATGGGATAGCAAAAAAGAAAATATCAACAGTCAAAATGTGCATATAATGTCCTTTTTGATAGTTACTGTGCTTAGAGTGTTAGGAGTCATTTCAATATTCCCCCTTAATGTATGACCGCTGCCTTATACAGAAAAGAGCGAGATTCAGGCAGCCTTGCACATGCTGTGGAAAGTAACTTTTTTTTCTGAGAGATGTCGCCACTCCAGCAGGGATATACACCTACAGTCGGAATAATAAGTCCAACTTCCAGCTAGGCTCATTAATTAAATATTTCTTTGGCATAACACACACCACCACATCCACAATAGCTCCGCCGGTACTCCTTATGTCATTCAACTTAAGCTTTGCTTTACAGTTGCCCACCATGTAGTATAACTCTGTACTTATATGCTTATATACTTACCCCCCCCTCGACTTCACGGCCTGTTGTGTCTGCGCCTTGGTGGCGATTTTCTCTTAGAGCGCACTCTTATCCAGGTCTTGGCGTTCTAGGCCACACTGCAGAGCCCTCCGACAGCTTCGTACACACCCGCTTCAAGCGTCGCGCTCTGACGTCAGAGCAACTCGCCGGCTTACTGGAGGGGGGGGAGCGGTGTTCGGACAGCTGATCCTCTGAATCCACCGGCCGCCTTGGACTTACAGGTACGTGTATAGTAGGTGTGTGGTTGCCGCAACTCTTACTCCGACTCCATCTCCTCGACTCTCACTCCTGCTCGTTTTGCCGGGAAATTATTTTTGGGTAGGCTTAGGTCTTGTGTTGCCCCTTAACTGGACGACAGCTCTCTCGGTGGCTCTGTGAGGTGAACCCTCCTGGACTTGTCGTGTACTTTACACCGGCAGCTCTTAAACGTTTATCTCACAGTCTTTGAGAAAAGAAGAAAAAGGTAACTTGAGGATCTGTAGCTTAGCTGATCCCACTCAGCCTTATGGGAATCAGAGAGTTTCCTATAGCCATTTCAACGTCCTCCGGCAAGGGCTATCCCAGTGAACCCCTCGCAATAAGGCTCTGTGGCTTGGGAAAGTTTTTAGAGCTGTTGTCGCTCACACAACACAGGTGAGCTGGAGCGTGCACCTCCACCTTCACGCTCCTCCCACAGGAAACCCCCGGACTCATCTAGGAGAAAGATTTTCATTTCTACCGAGTCTATTATTGCTCCCAGGAAGGGAACCCTTGTGAACGGGGACAGAGAACTTTTTTCTATGTTCACCTTCCACCCGTGAGACCTTAGAAAGGCGAGAACAATGTCTGTATGAGCCCTTGCTTTGTGAAAGGACGACGCCTGTATTAAAATGTCGTCTAGGTAAGGTGCTACTGCAATGCCCCTTGGCCTTAGCATCACTAGAAGGGACCCTAGCACCTTTGTGAAAATTCTGGGAGCAGTGGCCAATCCGAAGGGAAGAGCCACGAACTGGTAATGCTTGTCCAGAAAGGCGAACCTCAGAAACTGATGGTGATATTTGTGGATAGGAATATGCAGGTACGCATCCTTTAAGTCCACGGTAGTCATATATTGACCCTCCTGGATCATTGGTAAAATTGTCTGAATGGTTTCCATTTTGAATGATGGAACTCTGAGGAATTTGCTTAGGATCTTTAAATCCAGAATTGGCCTGAAAGTTCCTTCCTTTTTGGGAACTACAAACAGGTTTGAGTAAAATCCCAGTCCTTGTTCTGCTGTTGGAACTGGGTTTATCACTCCCATTTTTAAAAGGTCTTCTACGCAATGTAAGAGTGCCTGTCTCTTTATCTGGTCTAAAGATAAGCGAGACATGTGGAGCCTTCCCCTTGGAGGAAGGTCCTTGAATTCTAGAAGATACCCCTGAGAGACAATTTCTAGTGCCCAGGGGTCCGGAACATCTCTTGCCCAGGCCTGAGCAAAGAGAGAAAGTCTGCCCCCTACTAGATCCGGTCCCGGATCGGGGGTTACCCCTTCATGCTGTCTTGGTAGCAGCAGCAGGCTTTTTGGCCTGTTTACCCTTGTTCCAGCCTTGCAATGGTTTCCATGCTGGTTTGGCCTGGGGTGCGTTACCCTCTTGTCTAGTGGCTGTAGAGGTAGAAGCCGGTCCGTTCCTGAAATTGCGAAAGGAACGAAAATTAGACTTATTTTTAGCTTTGAAAGGTCTATCCTGTGGCAGGGCATGGCCCTTTCCCCCAGTGATATCTGAAATAATTTCTTTCAACTCTGGCCCCAATAGGGTCTTACCCTTGAAAGGAATATTAAGCAATTTTGTTTTGGACGACACATCCGCCAACCACGATTTTACCCAAAGCGCTCTACGCGCCACTATTGCGAAACCAGAATTTTTCGCCGCTAATTTAGCTAACTGAAAAGCGGCATCTGTAATGAAAGAATTAGCCAACTTCAGGGCGTGAATTCTATCCATGACTTCATCATAAGAAGTCTCCTTCTGGAGCGAGTTTTCTAATTCCTCAAACCAAAAAGCAGCTGCAGTGGTTACAGGAATAATGCAAGAAATTGGTTGAAGAAGAAAACCTTGTTGAACACAAATTTTCTTAAGTAAACCTTCTAATTTTTTATCCATAGGATCTTTGAAAGCGCAACTATCTTCTATTGGTATAGTTGTGCGCTTAGCTAGCGTTGCCACGCGTCCCTTCTGGGGTCAACAATGGGGAACATTTTCTTAAATATAGGAGGGGGAACAAAAGGTACACCTGGCTTCTCCCACTCCTTATTCACTATATCCGCCACCCTCTTAGGTATCGGAAACGCATCAGTGTGTACTGGGACCTCTAAGAATTTATCCATTTTACACAATTTTTCTGGGACCACCAAAGGGTCACAATCATCAAGAGTAGCTAGGACCTCCTTAAGTAGAGCGCGGAGGTGTTCTAGCTTAAATTTAAATGCTATGGTATCAGGCTCTGTCTGCTGAGAAACTTTTCCTGTGTCAGAAATTTCTCCCTCAGACAAGCCCTCCCTCACCGCCAAGTCAGATTGATGTGAGGGCACTACAGATAAATTATCCTCTGCGTCTGCTTGCTCATTTTCTGTATGTAAAACTGAGCAATCAAGCTTCCTAGGAAAAGCTGGCAGTTTGGATAAAAATGCTGCGAGAGAATTATCCATTACTGCTGCTAACTGTTGCATAGTAATAGCAATTGGCGCGCTAGATGTACTGGGCATCGCTTGCGCGGGCATAGCTGGTGTTGACACAGAAGGAGAGGATAGTGAGCTATCCTCACTACCTTCAGCTAAAGAATCATCTTGGGCTATATCTTTAAGCGTGATTGTACGGTCCTTAAGCTGTTTGGACGCTATGGCACACTTCACACATAAATTTAATGGGGGAACCACCTTGGCCTTTGAACATACAGAACATAGGTTATCTGAAGGGTCAGACATGTTTGACAGACTTAAACAGATCTTCAATGCAATAAAAATTATTTTTGACAAAAACGTTACTGTGTCTTTAAATAATAAAAGTGCACACTTTATTACTAAAACATCAAAAAACCATCAAATAAACATCCGATTTTAATGAAATTTTCACCACAGTGTCTTAATGCTTTGAAAGGATTGCACACAAATTTTCAGACCAATTAACCCCTTAATGCCCAAACTGGAGCTAATAACAGCAATTAACCTGTTAAAAACACTACAGTACTATGCCACAGCTTCCACTGTGGCCTTTACCTTCCTTAGGGATTATTTTAGTAGGAAATAAGCCTCTCTGGAGTCTTTTCTGATGCCTCTGGACTCCCCACGTGAAGCTGCATGAACTGCCTAAGCAAAACAACTGCACAATTGAGGCTTGAAAATGAGGCCTCCTCCCTCTTCATTCCAGAGTGGAGGGGCCTTTCTGACTAGAATAGGTGTCCAAATAAGTGCCAGGCGCAAAATAAAACCCCAAAAGTGTTTTAAAGTCTGAAAAAACACCTTATTTATAGTGAAAACATGCTAAAAAGCAATCGATTTAGCCCACAATAGTGTCAACCAGCATAGAGCCCTTAATATAAGCCATAATTTTATACAGAGTCTAAGAAAAATGGCTTACCTATCCCAGAGGGGATTGCTGACAGTCTTCTAGCATTACTAGGTCTTGTTAGAAAAACAGAATTTATGTTAACCTGATAAATTTCTTTCTCCTACGGTGTGTCCGGTCCACGGCTTCATCCTTACTTGTGGGAATATTCTCTTCCCCTACAGGAAATGGCAAAGGGAGCACACAGCAAAAGCTGTCCATATAGCCCCCCCTCTGGCTCCGCCCCCCAGTCATTCGACCGACGGTTAGGAGAAAAAGGAGAAACTATAGGGTGCTGTGGTGACTGTAGTGTACAGAAATAAAAATTTTTAAACCTGACTAAAAAGCCAGGGCGGGCCGTGGACCGGACATACCGTAGGAGAAAGAAATTTATCAGGTAAACATAAATTCTGTTTTCTCCTACATTGGTGTGTCCGGTCCACGGCTTCATCCTTACTTGTGGGAACCAATACCAAAGCTTTAGGACACGGATGAAGGGAGGGAACAAGTCAGGTAACCTAAACGGAAGGCACCACAGCTTGCAAAACCTTTCTCCCAAAAATAGCCTCCGAAGAAGCATAAGTATCGAATTTGTAAAATTTGGCAAAAGTATGCAGAGAAGACCAAGTCGCTGCCTTACAGATCTGATCAACAGAAGCCTCGTTCTTGAAGGCCCATGTGGAAGCCACAGCTCTAGTAGAGTGAGCTGTAATTCGTTCAGGAGGCTGATGTCCGGCAGTCTCATAAGCCAATCGGATGATGCTTTTCAGCCAAAAGGAAAGAGAGGTAGCAGTAGCTTTCTGCCCTCTCCTCTTACCAGAATAAACGACAAACAAGGATGATGTCTGTCTGAAATCCTTTGTTGCTTCTAAATAGAATTTTAAAGCACGGACCACATCTAAGTTGTGTAACAAACGTTCCTTCTTCGAAACTGGATTCGGACACAGAGAAGGAACAACTATTTCCTGGTTAATATTCCTGTTGGAAACCACTTTTGGAAGAAAACCAGGTTTGGTACGCAAAACAACCTTATCTGTATGGAATACCAGATAGGGTGAAGTACACTGCAAATCAGACAATTCAGAAACTCTTCTAACAGAAGAAATAGCAACCAAAAACAGAACTTTCCAAGATAGTAACTTAATATCTATGGAATGTAAAGGTTCAAACGGAACCCCTTGAAGAACTGAAAGAACTAAGTTCAGACTCCATGGAGGAGTCATGGGTCTGTAGACAGGCTTGATTCTGACTAAGGCCTGTACAAACGCCTGTACATCTGGCACTGCTGCCAGACGTTTGTGCAACAAAACAGACAGAGCAGATATCTGTCCTTTAAGAGAACTCGCTGACAACCCTTTATACAAACCCTCTTGGAGAAAGGAAAGTATCCTAGGAATTTTAATTTTACTCCAAGAGAATCCCTTGGATTCGCACCAACAGATATATTTTTTCCATATCTTATGGTAAATTTTCCTAGTCACAGGTTTTCTGGCTTGGACCAGAGTATCTATAACTGAATCTGAAAACCCACGCTTAGATAAAATCAAGCGTTCAATTTCCAAGCAGTCAGTTGCAGAGAGACTAGATTTGGATGTTCGAATGGACCTTGTACTAGAAGATCCTGTCTCAAAGGTAGCTTCCATGGTGGAGCCGATGACATATTCACCAGGTCTGCATACCAAGTCCTGCGTGGCCATGCAAGAGCTATCAGAATCACCGAGGCCTTCTCCTGTTTGATCCTGGCTACAAGCCTGGGAAGGAGAGGGAACGGTGGAAACACATAAGCTAGGTTGAACGACCAAGGCGCCACCAATGCATCCACTAGTGTCGCCTTGGGATCCCTGGATCTGGACCCGTAGCGAGGAACCTTGGAGTTCTGACGGGATGCCATCAGATCCATGTCTGGAATGCCCCATAGTCGAGTTAACTGGGCAAAGACCTCTGGGTGGAGTTCCCACTCCCCCGGATGGAAAGTCTGACGACTCAAATAATCCGCCTCCCAGTTGTCTACTCCTGGGATGTGAATTGCAGATAGGTGGCAGGAGTGATCCTCCGCCCATTTGATGATCTTGGATACCTCTCTCATCGCCAAGGAACTCTTTGTTCCCCCCTGATGATTGATTTATGCTACAGTCGTCATGTTGTCCGACTGAAATCTTATGAATCTGGCCTTCGCTAGTTGAGGCCAAGCCAGGAGCGCATTGAATATCGCTCTCAGTTCCAAAATGTTTATCGGGAGAAGAGACTCTTCCCGAGACCATAGACCCTGAGCTTTCAGGGAGTCCCATACCGCGCCCCAGCCTAAGAGACTGGCGTCGGTCGTGACAATGACCCACTCTGGCCTGCGGAAACTCATTCCCTGAGACAGGTGATCTTGAGTCAACCACCAGCGGAGTGAGTCTCTGGTTAACTGGTCTACTTGAATCTGGGGAGACAAGTCTGCATAATCCCCATTCCATTGTTTGAGCATGCACAGTTGTAATGGTCTTAGATGAATTCGAGCAAAAGGAACCACGTCCATTGCTGCAACCATTAATCCTATTACCTCCATGCACTGAGCTATGGAAGGCTGAGGAATAGATTGAAGAACTTGACAAGCGTTTAGAAGCTTTAACTTTCTGACCTCTGTCAGAAAAATCTTCATTTCTACAGAATCTATTATTGTTCCTAGAAAAGGAACCCTTGTGGACGGGGACAGGGAACTCTTTTCTATGTTCACCTTCCACCCGTGAGACCTGAGAAAGGCTAAAACAATGTCTGTATGAGCCTTTGCTTTGGAAAGGGACGACGCTTGGATTAGAATGTCGTCTAGGTAAGGTGCTACAGAAATGCCCCTCGGCCTTAGAACCGCTAGAAAGGACCCTAGTACCTTTGTGAAAATTCTGGGAGCAGTGGCTAAACCGAATGGAAGAGCCACGAACTGGTAATGTTTGTCCAGAAAGGCGAACCTTAGGAACTGATGGTGATCTTTGTGGATCGGAATATGCAGGTACGCATCCTTTAAGTCCACGGTAGTCATATATTGACCCTCCTGGATTGTTGGTAAGATCGTCCGAATGGTTTCCATTTTGAATGATGGAACTCTGAGGAATTTGTTTAGGATTTTTAAATCCAGAATTGGCCTGAAAGTTCCCTCTTTTTTGGGAACTACAAACAGGTTTGAGTAAAAACCCAGACCTTGTTCCGCTGTTGGAACTGGGTGTATCACTCCCATCTTTAATAGGTCTCCTACGCAATGTAAGAATGCCTGTCTCTTTATCTGGTCTGAAGATAAGCGAGACATGTGGAACCTTCCCCTTGGAGGGAGTTCCTTGAACTCTAGAAGATACCCCTGAGAGACAATTTCTAGTGCCCAGGGATCCGGAACATCTCTTGCCCAAGCCTGAGCAAAGAGAGAAAGTCTGCCCCCTACTAGATCCGGTCCCGGATCGGGGGCTACCCCTTCATGCTGTCTTGGTAGCAGCAGCAGGCTTCTTGGCCTGTTTACCCTTGTTCCAGCCTTGCAATGGTTTCCATGCTGGTTTAGGCTGGGAAGCGTTACCCTCTTGTCTAGAGGCTGTAGAATTTGGTGCCGGTCCGTTCCTGAAATTGCGAAAGGAACGAAAAACAGAATTTATGTTTACCTGATAAATTACTTTCTCCAACGGTGTGTCCGGTCCACGGCGTCATCCTTACTTGTGGGATATTCTCTTCCCCAACAGGAAATGGCAAAGAGCCCAGCAAAGCTGGTCACATGATCCCTCCTAGGCTCCGCCTACCCCAGTCATTCGACCGACGTTAAGGAGGAATATTTGCATAGGAGAAACCATATGATACCGTGGTGACTGTAGTTAAAGAAAATAAAATATCAGACCTGATTAAAAAACCAGGGCGGGCCGTGGACCGGACACACCGTTGGAGAAAGTAATTTATCAGGTAAACATAAATTCTGTTTTCTCCAACATAGGTGTGTCCGGTCCACGGCGTCATCCTTACTTGTGGGAACCAATACCAAAGCTTTAGGACACGGATGAAGGGAGGGAGCAAATCAGGTCACCTAAATGGAAGGCACCACGGCTTGCAAAACCTTTCTCCCAAAAATAGCCTCAGAAGAAGCAAAAGTATCAAACTTGTAAAATTTGGTAAAAGTGTGCAGTGAAGACCAAGTCGCTGCCCTACATATCTGATCAACAGAAGCCTCGTTCTTGAAGGCCCATGTGGAAGCCACAGCCCTAGTGGAATGAGCTGTGATTCTTTCGGGAGGCTGCCGTCCGGCAGTCTCGTAAGCCAATCTGATGATGCTTTTAATCCAAAAAGAGAGAGAGGTAGAAGTTGCTTTTTGACCTCTCCTTTTACCGGAATAAACAACAAACAAGGAAGATGTTTGTCTAAAATCCTTTGTAGCATCTAAATAGAATTTTAGAGCGCAAACAACATCCAAATTGTGCAACAAACGTTCCTTCTTCGAAACTGGTTTCGGACACAGAGAAGGTACGATAATCTCCTGGTTAATGTTTTTGTTAGAAACAACTTTTGGAAGAAAACCAGGTTTAGTACGTAAAACCACCTTATCTGCATGGAACACCAGATAAGGAGGAGAACACTGCAGAGCAGATAATTCCGAAACTCTTCGAGCAGAAGAAATTGCAACCAAAAACAAAACTTTCCAAGATAATAACTTAATATCAACGGAATGTAAGGGTTCAAACGGAACCCCCTGAAGAACTGAAAGAACTAAGTTGAGACTCCAAGGAGGAGTCAAAGGTTTGTAAACAGGCTTGATTCTGACCAGAGCCTGAACAAAGGCTTGAACATCTGGCACAGCTGCCAGCTTTTTGTGAAGTAACACAGACAAGGCAGAAATCTGTCCCTTCAGGGAACTTGCAGATAATCCTTTTTCCAATCCTTCTTGAAGGAAGGATAGAATCTTAGGAATCTTAACCTTGTCCCAAGGGAATCCTTTAGATTCACACCAACAGATATATTTTTTCCAAATTTTGTGGTAAATCTTTCTAGTTACAGGCTTTCTGGCCTGAACAAGAGTATCGATAACAGAATCTGAGAACCCTCGCTTCGATAAGATCAAGCGTTCAATCTCCAAGCAGTCAGCTGGAGTGAGACCAGATTCGGATGTTCGAACGGACCCTGAACAAGAAGGTCTCGTCTCAAAGGTAGCTTCCATGGTGGAGCCGATGACATATTCACCAGATCTGCATACCAAGTCCTGCGTGGCCACGCAGGAGCTATCAAGATCACCGACGCCCTCTCCTGATTGATCCTGGCTACCAGCCTGGGGATGAGAGGAAACGGCGGGAACACATAAGCTAGTTTGAAGGTCCAAGGTGCTACTAGTGCATCCACTAGAGCCGCCTTGGGATCCCTGGATCTGGACCCGTAGCAAGGAACTTTGAAGTTCTGACGAGAGGCCATCAGATCCATGTCTGGAATGCCCCACAGTTGAGTGACTTGGGCAAAGATTTCCGGATGGAGTTCCCACTCCCCCGGATGCAATGTCTGACGACTCAGAAAATCCGCTTCCCAATTTTCCACTCCTGGGATGTGGATAGCAGACAGGTGGCAGGAGTGAGACTCCGCCCATAGAATGATTTTGGTCACTTCTTCCATCGCTAGGGAACTCCTTGTTCCCCCCTGATGGTTGATGTACGCAACAGTTGTCATGTTGTCTGATTGAAACCGTATGAACTTGGCCCTCGCTAGCTGAGGCCAAGCTTTGAGAGCATTGAATATCGCTCTCAGTTCCAGAATATTTATCGGTAGAAGAGATTCTTCCCGAGACCAAAGACCCTGAGCTTTCAGGGATCCCCAGACCGCGCCCCAGCCCATCAGACTGGCGTCGGTCGTGACAATGACCCACTCTGGTCTGCGGAAGGTCATCCCTTGTGACAGGTTGTCCAGGGACAGCCACCAACGGAGTGAGTCTCTGGTCCTCTGAGTTACTTGTATCTTCGGAGACAAGTCTGTATAGTCCCCATTCCACTGACTGAGCATGCACAGTTGTAATGGTCTTAGATGAATGCGCGCAAAAGGAACTATGTCCATTGCCGCTACCATCAAACCTATCACTTCCATGCACTGCGCTATGGAAGGAAGAGGAACGGAATGAAGTATCCGACAAGAGTCTAGAAGTTTTGTTTTTCTGGCTTCTGTCAGAAAAATCCTCATTTCTAAGGAGTCTATTATTGTTCCCAAGAAGGGAACCCTTGTTGACGGAGATAGAGAACTCTTTTCCACGTTCACTTTCCATCCGTGAGATCTGAGAAAGGCCAGGACAATGTCCGTGTGAGCCTTTGCTTGAGGAAGGGACGACGCTTGAATCAGAATGTCGTCCAAGTAAGGTACTACGGCAATGCCCCTTGGTCTTAGCACAGCTAGAAGGGACCCTAGTACCTTTGTGAAAATCCTTGGAGCAGTGGCTAATCCGAAAGGAAGCGCCACGAACTGGTAATGCTTGTCCAGGAATGCGAACCTTAGGAACCGATGATGTTCCTTGTGGATAGGAATATGTAGATACGCATCCTTTAAATCCACCGTGGTCATGAATTGACCTTCCTGGATGGAAGGAAGAATTGTTCGAATGGTTTCCATCTTGAACGATGGAACCTTGAGAAACTTGTTTAAGATCTTGAGATCTAAGATTGGTCTGAACGTTCCCTCTTTTTTGGGAACTATGAACAGATTGGAGTAGAACCCCATCCCTTGTTCTCCTAATGGAACAGGATGAATCACTCCCATTTTTAACAGGTCTTCTACACAATGTAAGAATGCCTGTCTTTTTATGTGGTCTGAAGACAACTGAGACCTGTGGAACCTCCCCCTTGGGGGAAGCCCCTTGAACTCCAGAAAATAACCTTGGGAGACTATTTCTAGCGCCCAAGGATCCAGAACATCTCTTGCCCAAGCCTGAGCGAAGAGAGAGAGTCTGCCCCCCACCAGATCCGGTCCCGGATCGGGGGCCAACATTTCATGCTGTCTTGGTAGCAGTGGCAGGTTTCTTGGCCTGCTTTCCCTTGTTCCAGCCTTGCATTGGTCTCCAAGCTGGCTTGGCTTGAGAAGTATTACCCTCTTGCTTAGAGGACGTAGCACTTTGGGCTGGTCCGTTTCTACGAAAGGGACGAAAATTAGGTTTATTTTTGGCCTTGAAAGGCCGATCCTGAGGAAGGGCGTGGCCCTTACCCCCAGTGATATCAGAGATAATCTCTTTCAAGTCAGGGCCAAACAGCGTTTTCCCCTTGAAAATGTTTACCTGATAAATTACTTTCTCCAACGGTGTGTCCGGTCCACGGCGTCATCCTTACTTGTGGGATATTCTCTTCCCCAACAGGAAATGGCAAAGAGCCCAGCAAAGCTGGTCACATGATCCCTCCTAGGCTCCGCCTACCCCAGTCATTCGACCGACGTTAAGGAGGAATATTTGCATAGGAGAAACCATATGTTACCGTGGTGACTGTAGTTAAAGAAAATAAATTATCAGACCTGATTAAAAAAAAACCAGGGCGGGCCGTGGACCGGACACACCGTTGGAGAAAGTAATTTATCAGGTAAACATAAATTCTGTTTTCTCCAACATAGGTGTGTCCGGTCCACGGCGTCATCCTTACTTGTGGGAACCAATACCAAAGCTTTAGGACACGGATGAAGGGAGGGAGCAAATCAGGTCACCTAAATGGAAGGCACCACGGCTTGCAAAACCTTTCTCCCAAAAATAGCCTCAGAAGAAGCAAAAGTATCAAATTTGTAAAATTTAGAAAAAGTGTGCAGTGAAGACCAAGTCGCTGCCTTACATATCTGATCAACAGAAGCCTCGTTCTTGAAGGCCCATGTGGAAGCCACAGCCCTAGTGGAGTGAGCTGTGATTCTTTCAGGAGGCTGCCGTCCGGCAGTCTCATAAGCCAATCGGATAATGCTTTTAATCCAGAAGGAGAGAGAGGTAGAAGTTGCTTTTTGACCTCTCCGTTTACCAGAATAAACAACAAATAAAGACAAAGTTTGTCTGAAATCCTTAGTAGCTGCTAAGTAAAATTTGAGAGCACGAACTACATCCAAGTTGTGCAACAAACGTTCCTTCTTTGAAACTGGATTAGGACACAAAGAAGGCACAACTATCTCCTGGTTAATGTTTTTGTTAGAAACAACTTTTGGAAGAAAACCAGGTTTAGTACGCAAAACCACCTTATCTGCATGGAACACCAGATAAGGAGAAGAACACTGCAGAGCAGATAATTCTGAAACTCTTCTAGCAGAAGAAATTGCAACCAAAAACAAAACTTTCCAAGATAATAACTTAATATCAACGGAATGTAAGGGTTCAAACGGAACCCCCTGAAGAACTGAAAGAACTAGGTTGAGACTCCAAGGAGGAGTCAAAATTTTGTAAACAGGCTTGATTCTAACCAGAGCCTGAACAAAGGCTAGAACATCTGGCACAGCTGCCAGCTTTTTGTGAAGTAACACAGACAAGGCAGAAATCTGTCCCATCAAGGAACTTGCAGATAATCCTTTTTCCAATCCTTCTCGAAGGAAGGATAGACTCTTAGGAATCTTAACCTTGTCCCAAGGGAATCCTGCAGATTCACACCAACAGATATACCAAATTATGTGGTAATTTTTCTGGTTACAGGCTTTCAGGCCTGAACAAGAGTATTAATAACAGAATCTGAGAACCCTCGCTTTGATAAGATCAAGCGTTCAATCTCCAAGCAGTCAGCTGGAGTGGGTCGAACGGACCTAGAACAAGAAGGTCTCGTCTCAAAGGTAGCTTCCATGGTGGAGCCGATGACATATTCACCAGATCTGCATACCAAGTCCTGCGTGGCCACGCAGGAGCTATCAAAATCACCGACGCCCTCTCCTGATTGATCCTGGCTACCAGCCTGGGGATGAGAGGAAACGGCGGGAACACATAAGCTAGTTTGAAGGTCCAAGGTGCTACTAGTGCATCCACTAGAGCCGCCTTGGGATCCCTGGATCTGTACCCGTAGTAAGGAACTCTGAAGTTCTGACGAGAGGCCATCAGATCCATGTCTGGAATGCCCCACGGTTGAGTGACTTGGGCAAAGATTTCCGGATGGAGTTCCCACTCCCCCGGATGCAATGTCTGACGACTCAGAAAATCCGCTTCCCAATTTTCCACTCCTGGGATGTGGATAGCAGACAGGTGGCAGGAGTGAGACTCCGCCCATAGAATGATTTTGGTCACTTCTTCCATCGCTAGGGAACTCCTTGTTCCCCCCTGATGGTTGATGTATGAACTTGGCCCTCGCTAGCTGAGGCCAAGCTTTGAGAGCATTGAATATCGCTCTCAGTTCCAGAATATTTATCGGTAGAAGAGATTCTACCCGAGACCAAAGACCCTGAGCTTTCAGGGATCCCCAGACCGCGCCCCAGCCCATCAGACTGGCGTCGGTCGTGACAATGACCCACTCTGGTCTGCGGAAGGTCATCCCTTGTGACAGGTTGTCCAGGGACAGCCACCAACGGAATGAGTCTCTGGTCCTCTGATTTACTTGTATCTTCGGAGACAAGTCTGAATAGTCCCCATTCCACTGACTGAGCATGAACAGTTGTAATGGTCTTAGATGAATGCGCACAAAAGGAACTATGTCCATTGCCGCTACCATCAAACCTATCACTTCCATGCACTGCGCTATGGAAGTAAGAGGAACGGAATGAAGTATCCGACAAGAGTCTAGAAGTTTTGTTTTTCTGGCTTCTGTCAGAAAAATCCTCATTTCTAAGGAGTCTATTATAGTTCCCAAGAAGGGAACCCTCGTTGACGGAGATAGAGAACTCTTTTCCACGTTCACTTTCCATCCGTGAGATCTGAGAAAGGCCAGGACAATGTCCGTGTGAGCCTTTACTTGAGGAAGGGACGACGCTCGAATCAGAATGTCGTCCAAGTAAGGTACTACAGCAATGCCCCTTGGTCTTAGCACCGCCAGAAGGGACCCTAGTACCTATGAGAAAATCCTAGGAGCAGTGGCTAATCCGAAAGAAAACGCCATGAACTGGAAATGCTTGTCCAGGAATGCAAACCTTAGGAACCGATGATGTTCCTTGTGGATAGGAATATGTAGATACGCATCCTTGAAATCCACCTTGGTCATGAATTGACCTTCCTGGATGGAAGGAAGAAGTGTTCGAATGGTTTCCATCTTGAACGATGGAACCTTGAGAAACTTGTTCAAGATCTTGAGATCTAAGATTGGTCTGAACGTTCCCTCTTTTTTGGGAACTATGAACAGATTGGAGTAGAACCCCATCCCTAGTTCTCCTAATGGAACAGGATGAATCACTCCCATTTTTAGCAGGTCTTCTACCCAATGTAAGAATGCCTGTCTTCTTATGTGGTCTGAAGACAACTGAGACCTGTGGAACCTCCCCCTTGGAGGAAGCCCCTTGAACTCCAGAGAATAACCTTGGGAGGCTATTTCTAGCGCCCAAGGATCCAGAACATCTCTTGCCCCAGCCTGAGCGAAGAGAGAGAGTCTGCCCCCCACCAGATCCGGTCCCGGATCGGGGGCCCGCATTTCATGCTGTCTTGGTAGCAGTGGCAGGGTTCCTGGCCTGCTTTCCTTTGTTCCAGCCTTGCATAGGTCTCCAGGCTGGATTGGCTTGAGAAGTATTACCTTCCTGCTTAGAGGACGTAGCCCTTGGGGCTGATCCGTTTCTGCGAAAGGGACGAAACTTAGGTTTATTTTTGGTCTTGAAAAGACCTATCCTGAGGAAGGGCGTGGCCCTTGCCCCCAGTGATATCAGAGATAATCTCTTTCAAGTCAGGGCCAAAGAGTGTTTTCCCCTTGAAAGGAATGTCAAGCAATTTGTTCTTGGAAGACGCATCCGCTGCCCAAGATTTTAACCAAAGCGCTCTGCGCCACAATAGCAAACCCAGAATTTTTTCGCCGCTAACCTAGCCAATTGCAAGGTGGCGTCTAGGGTGAAAGAATTAGCCAATTTAAGAGCACGAATTCTGTCCATAATCTCCTCATAAGAAGAAGAATTACTAATAATCGCCTTTCCTAGCTCATCAAACTAGAAACGCGCGGCTGCAGTGACAGGGACAATGCATGCAATTGGTTGTAGAAGGGAACCTTGCTGAACAAACATCTTTAGCAGACCTTCTAATTTTTTATCCATAGGATCTTGGAAAGCACAACTATCTTCTATGGGTATAGTGGCGCGCTTGTGTAGAGTAGAAACCGCCCCCTCGACCTTGGGGACTGTCTGCCATCAGTCCTTTCTGGGGTCGACTATAGGAAAACAATTTTATAAATATGGGGGGAGGTACTAAAGGTATACCGGGCCTGTCCCATTCTTTACTAACAATGTACGCCACCCGCTTGGATATAGGAAAAGCTTCGGGGGGCCCCGGGGCCTCTAAGAACTTTTCCATTTTACATAGTGGTTCTGGAATGACCAGATAATCACAATCATCCAAATTGGATAACACCTCCTTAAGCAGAGCGCGGAGATGTTCCAACTTAAATTTAAAAGTAATCACATCAGGTTCAGCTTGTTGAGAAATGTTTCCTGAATCTGAAATTTCTCCCTCAGACAAAACCTCCCTGGCCCCCTCAGACTGGTGTAGGGGCCCTTCAGAAACCATATCATCAGCGTTCTCATGCTCTACAGAATTTTCTAAAACAGAGCAGTCGCGCTTTCGCTGATAAGTGGGCATATTGGCTAAAATGTTTTTGATAGAATTATCCATTACAGCCTTTAAATGTTGCATAGTAAGGAGTATTGGCGCACTAGATGTACTAGGGGCCTCCTGTATGGGCAAGACTGGTGTAGACGAAGGAGGGGATGATGCAGTACCATGCTTACTCCCCTCACTTGAGGAATCATCTTGGGCATCATTTTTACTAAATTTTTTTATGACATAAAATACATATAGTTAAATGAGAAGGAACCTTGGTTTCCCCACAGTCAGAACACAATCTATCTGGTAGTTCAGACATGTTAAACAGGCATAAACTTGATAACAAAGCACAAAAAACGTTTTAAAATAAAACCGTTACTGTCACTTTAAATTTTAAACTAAACACACTTTATTACTGCAATTGCGAAAAAGTATGAAGGAATTGTTCAAAATTCACCAAAATTTCAAGCTTTAACCCTTAAAATAACGGAACCGGAGCCGTTTTTATATTTAACCCCTTTACAGTCCCTGGAATCTGCTTTGCTGAGACCCAACCAAGCCCAAAGGGGAATACGATACCAAATGATGCCTTCAGAAAGACTTTTCTATGTATCAGAGCTCCACACACATGCAGCTGCATGCCATTGTTCTCAAAAACAAGTGCGCCATACCGGCGCGAAAATGAGGCTCTGACAATGATTAGGGAAAGTCCCTAAAGAATAAGGTGTCTAAAACAGTGCCTGCCGATATAATCTTATCAAAATACCCAGATTAAATGATTCCTCAAGGCTAAATATGTGTTAATAATGAATCGATTTAGCCCAGAAAAAGTCTACAGTCTTAATAAGCCCTTGTGAAGCCCTTATTTACTATCTTAATAAACATGGCTTACCGGATCCCATAGGGAAAATGACAGCTTCCAGCATTACATCGTCTTGTTAGAATGTGTCATACCTCAAGCAGTAAGAGACTGCACACTGTTCCCCCAACTGAAGTTAATTGCTCTCAACAGTCCTGTGTGGAACAGCCATGGATTTTAGTTACGGTGCTAAAATCATTTTCCTCATACAAACAGAAATCTTCATCTCTTTTCTGTTTCTGAGTAAATAGTACATACCAGCACTATTTTAAAATAACAAACTCTTGATTGAATAATAAAAACTACAGTTAAACACTAAAAAACTCTAAGCCATCTCCGTGGAGATGTTGCCTGTACAACGGCAAAGAGAATGACTGGGGTAGGCGGAGCCTAGGAGGGATCATGTGACCAGCTTTGCTGGGCTCTTTGCCATTTCCTGTTGGGGAAGAGAATATCCCACAAGTAAGGATGACGCCGTGGACCGGACACACCTATGTTGGAGAAAGGAATGTTAAGTAGCTTGTTCTTGGAAGACGCATCAGCTGACCAAGATTTCAACCAAAGCGCTCTGCGCGCCACAATAGCAAACCCAGAATTCTTAGCCGCTAACCTAGCCAATTGCAAAGTGGCGTCTAAGGTGAAAGAATTAGCCAATTTGAGAGCATTGATTCTGTCCATGATCTCCTCATAAGGAGGAGAATCACTATCGACCGCCTTTACCAGCTCATCGAACCAGAAACACGCGGCTGTAGCGACAGGGACAATGCATGAAATTGGTTGTAGAAGGTAACCCTGCTGAACAAACATCTTTTTAAGCAAACCTTCTAATTTTTTATCCATAGGATCTTTGAAAGCACAACTATCTTCTATGGGTATAGTGGTGCGTTTGTTTAAGGTGGAAACCGCTCCCTCGACCTTGGGGACTGTCTGCCATAAGTCCTTTCTGGGATCGACCATAGGAAACAATTTTTTAAATATGGGGGGAGGGACGAAAGGAATACCGGGCCTTTCCCATTCTTTATTTACAATGTCCGCCACCCGCTTGGGTATAGGAAAAGCTTCTGGGAGCCCCGGGACCTCTAGGAACTTGTCCATTTTACATAGTTTCTCTGGGATGACCAACTTGTCACAATCATCCAGAGTGGATAATACCTCCTTAAGCAGAATGCGGAGATGTTCCAACTTAAATTTAAACGTAATCACATCAGGTTCAGCTTGTTGAGAAATGTTCCCTGAATCAGTAATTTCTCCCTCAGACAAAACCTCCCTGGCCCCATCAGACTGGTTTAGGGGCCCTTCAGAACCATTATTATCAGCGTCGTCATGCTCTTCAGTATCTAAAACAGAGCAGTCGCGCTTACGCTGATAAGTGTTCATTTTGGCTAAAATGTTTTTGACAGAATTATCCATTACAGCCGTTAATTGTTGCATAGTAAGGAGTATTGGCGCGCTAGATGTACTAGGGGCCTCCTGAGTGGGCAAGACTCGTGTAGACGAAGGAGGGAATGATGCAGTACCATGCTTACTCCCCTCACTTGAGGAATCATCTTGGGCATCATTGTCATTGTCACATAAATCACATTTATTTAAATGAGAAGGAACTCTGGCTTCCCCACATTCAGAACACAGTCTATCTGGTAGTTCAGACATGTTAAACAGGCATAAACTTGATAACAAAGTACAAAAAACGTTTTAAAATAAAACCGTTACTGTCACTTTAAATTTTAAACTGAACACACTTTATTACTGCAATTGCGAAAAAATATGAAGGAATTGTTCAAAATTCACCAAAATTTCACCACAGTGTCTTAAAGCCTTAAAAGTATTGCACACCAAATTTGGGAGCTTTAACCCTTAAAATAACGGAACCGGAGCCGTTTTTAACTTTAACCCCTTTACAGTCCCTGGTATCTGCTTTGCTGAGACCCAACCAAGCCCAAAGGGGAATACGATACCAAATGACGCCTTCAGAAAGTCTTTTCTAAGTATCAGAGCTCCTCACACATGCGACTGCATGTCATGCCTCTCAAAAACAAGTGCGCAACACCGGCGCGAAAATGAGGCTCTGCCTATGATTTGGGAAAGTCCCTAAAGAATATGGTGTCTAAAACAGTGCCTGCCGATATAATCTTATCAAAATACCCAGATTAAATGATTCCTCAAGGCTAAATATGTGTTAATAATGAATCGATTTAGCCCAGAAAAAGTCTACAGTCTTAATAAGCCCTTGTGAAGCCCTTATTTACTATCTTAATAAACATGGCTTACCGGATCCCATAGGGAAAATGACAGCTTCCAGCATTACATCGTCTTGTTAGAATGTGTCATACCTCAAGCAGCAAGAGACTGCTCACTGTTCCCCCAACTGAAGTTAATTGCTCTCAACAGTCCTGTGTGGAACAGCCATGGATTTTAGTAACGGTTGCTAAAATCATTTTCCTCATACAAACAGAAATCTTCATCTCTTTTCTGTTTCTGAGTAAATAGTACATACCAGCACTATTTTAAAATAACAAACTCTTGATTGAATAATAAAAACTACAGTTAAACACTAAAAAACTCTAAGCCATCTCCGTGGAGATGTTGCCTGTACAACGGCAAAGAGAATGACTGGGGTAGGCGGAGCCTAGGAGGGATCATGTGACCAGCTTTGCTGGGTTCTTTGCCATTTCCTGTTGGGGAAGAGAATATCCCACAAGTAAGGATGACGCCGTGGACCGGACACACCTATGTTGGAGAAATTAGATTTGTTTTTAGCCTTGAAAGGCCTATCCTGTGGGAGGGCATGGCCCTTTCCCCCAGTGATGTCTGAAATAATCTCCTTCAATTCTGGCCCGAAAAGGGTCTTACCTTTGAAAGGAATATTAAGCAATTTTGTTTTGGACGACACATCCGCCGACCAAGATTTTAGCCAAAGCGCCCTGCGCGCCACTATTGCAAAACCTGAATTTTTCGCCGCTAATTTTGCCAATTGAAAAGCGGCATCCAAAATAAAGGAATTAGCCAACTTTAGTGCGCGAATTCTGTCCATGACTTCATCATATGGAGTCTCCTTTTGGAGCGAATTTTCTAGTTCCTCGAACCAAAAAGACGCCGCCGTGGTGACAGGAATAATGCACGAAATCGGTTGAAGAAGGAAACCTTGCTGAACAAATATCTTTTTAAGCAATCCTTCCAATTTTTTATCCATAGGATCTTTGAAAGCACAACTGTCCTCAATAGGGATAGTTGTGCGCTTGGCTAACGATGAAACTGCCCCCTCTACCTTAGGGACCGTTTGCCATGCGTCCCTTCTGGGGTTGACAATGGGGAACATTTTCTTAAATATAGGAGGGGGAACAAAAGGTACACCTGGCTTCTCCCACTCCTTAGTCACTATGTCCGCCACCCTCTTGGGTATCGGAAAAGCATCGGCGTGCACTGGGACCTCTAAGAATTTGTCCATTTTGCACAACTTCTCTGGAATCACCAAAGTATCACAATCATCAAGAGTAGCTAGCACCTCCTTAAGCAGAGCGCGGAGATGTTCTAGCTTAAATTTAAATGCCACGATATCAGGTTCTGCCTGCTGAGAAATTTTTCCTGAATCAGAAATTTCTCCCTCAGACAGACCCTCCCTCACTGCCAACTCAGATTGATGTGAGGGTATAACAGATAAATTATCGTCAGCGCCAACTTGCTCATCCTCTGTATTTAAAACTGAGCAATCACGCTTTCTGGGAAATGCTGGCAGTTTGGATAAAAGATTTGCTATAGAATTATCCATTACTGCTGTTAATTGCTGCATAGTAACAAGCATTGGCGCGCTAGATGTACTAGGTATCGCCTGCGCGGGCAAAACTGGTGTTGACACAGAAGGAGAGGATGATGAACTATCCCCACTACCTTCATTTGAAGAATCATCTTGGGCAACCTTATTAAATGTGACAGTACTGTCCTTACTTTGTTTGGACGCCATGGCACAATTTGCACATACATTTAAAGGGGGAACCACGTTGGCCTCCATACACACAGAACATATGCTATCTGAAGGTACAGACATGTTAGGCAGATTTAGGCAGGCTATTAATGCAATAAAAACGATTTTACACAAAACCGTTACTGTCTCTTTAAATAATAAAAGGAACACACTTTATTTCTGAATGTTCAAAAAACTATGAAGGAAATATCCGATCTTTATAAAATTTACACCCCAGTGTCTTAATGCTTTGAAAGTATTGCACACCAAATATGAAGTTTCTAGATCCTTAAATAAGCAAACCGGAGCTAATTGTTCAATTAACTGGTTTAAACACACTACAGTTCCTGCCACAGACTTTGCTGCGGCTTTTACCTTCCTTAGGGGTTATTCACCACAGAAATAAGCCTTCCGGAGTCTGTTTCTCAGCCACAGGACCCTCTCACATGAAGCTGCATGCACTGCCTTTGGAAGTAACTGCGCAACTGAGGCGCGAAAATGAGGCCTCCTCCCTCTGCATACCAGAGTGAAGGGGCCTTTCTGACTAGATTAGGCGTCTAAACCAATGCCAGGCATAATTAAAACGTTCCCAAACGTGTTTCTAAGCTCATAAAACACTCCAAATGTCATAAGAATATGATATAAGCAAATCGATTTAGCCCACAATAGTGTCAACCAGCATAGAGCCCAATTTATAAGCCTTTAATCTGTTACTGAGTCTAAGAAAATGGCTTACCGGTCCCATAAGGGAAAACTGACAGTCTTCTAGCATTACTATGTGTTGTTAAAAAAGAGACTGGTCATACCTGAAGCAGATAAGTCTGCAAACTGTTACCCCCAACTGAAGTTCTCTGGTTTCAACAGTCCTGCGTGGTAACAGCAATGGATTTTAGTTACTGGTGCTAAAATCATACTCCTCTTTTAACAGAACTCTTCATCACTTTCTGTTGTAGAGTAAATAGTACAAACCGGCACTATTTTAAAATAACAAACTCTTGATTGAAGAAATAAAACTACAACTAACACCACATACTCTTTACCATCCCCGTGGAGATGCTACTTGTTCAGAGCAGGCAAAGAGAATGACTGGGGGGCGGAGCCAGAGGGGGGGCTATATGGACAGCTTTTGCTGTGTGCTCCCTTTGCCATTTCCTGTAGGGGAAGAGAATATTCCCACAAGTAAGGATGAAGCCGTGGACCGGACACACCAATGTAGGAGAAAATGACTGATCATACCTGAAGCAGTTAAGCCTGCAAACTGTTCCCCCCAAATGAAGTTCTCTGGTTTCAACAGTCCTGCGTGGGAACAGCAAAGGATTTTAGTTACTGGTGCTAAAATCATATTCCTCTCGGCAGAAATCTTCATCACTTTCTGCTTCAGAGTAAATAGTACAAGCCGGCATTATTTTAAAATAACAAACTCTTGATAGAAGAATAAAAAACTACAACTAAACACCACATACTCTTTACCACCCCCGTGGAGATGCTACTAGTTAGAGCGGCAAAGAGAATGACTGGGGGGGCGGAGCCTGAGGGGAGCTATATGGACAGCTCTGCTGTGTGCTCTCTTTGCCACTTCCTGTAGGGATTGAGAATATCCCACAAGTAAGGATGAAGCCGTGGACCGGATACACCAATTTAGGAGAAATTAGACACTACTATAATATGTCGGCACAGGCAGCTATATTACAAGATACGCATGAAACTTTTCGGAAAGTATGGTACCACTGGATTTTACACGATACTTCCCAAGCCAGATTAGAGGGTATGTGAAAGGCCTTCTCCATGGGGGTCCATTCCTCAACGAGTTAAAGGTATATTAGATCCGAACAGTTAATAAGTCAAACCCCTCCAGGTAAAGGTGGATGTCCTGAATAAGTCCTTCCCCGTTTTCCCCCCCACCCCATTCTTTCTACTTCTGACTTTCCTTTTTCTTTCTCTTTACCAAGTACTTTGTATGCAATAAGAAGCTGGTACACCACAAATTCCTATAGTAGAATGCAGAGTAAACTAATATGTTTTTATTGATAAGATAGAGGCAGGAGCGCTATAGCTAAAGGTGAATCAAATTGTATGTGATAGTGCAATGACTAAAGTAAAGTGAATTTTAGTGGTAGAAAACTTAACAAAACTAATTGTTTCTATATGTCAAGTGTATAATCATATATATGGGAGGATATCGTTAACCACTGTGTGCATGTGGTTAAGAATAAAAGGATGACCAGTGAGCAATTTAAGGATAACCAGTAAACAGTGAATAAATATGGCTATGCCAAATTTATTAACATATATATTGTATTAAAAGATTTACACAGTAAAAAACGGATTTACACAGTTAAAAACGGACGTCTCCGTTAGCTAAGTATAGGTTGCCACCATACTTAGCTAACGGAGACGTCCGTTTTTAACTGTGTAAATCCGTTTTTTACTGTGTAAATCTTTTAATACAATATATATGTTAATAAATTTGGCATAGCCATATTTATTCACTGTTTACTGGTTATCCTTAAATTGCTCACTGGTCATCCTTTTATTCTTAACCACATGCACACAGTGGTTAACGATATCCTCCCATATATATGATTATACACTTGACATATAGAAAAAATTAGTTTTGTTAAGTTTTCTACCACTAAAATTCACTTTACTTTAGTCATTGCACTATCACATACAATTTGATTCACCTTTAGCTATAGCGCTCCTGCCTCTATCTTATCTGTACTATTGCCTGTAACCTACTAGGGACTCTTAGGTTATATCAGGAGCTTGGTGAATTCACTCTGCGCTCATATCCAACTTGTTTGTACTAATATGTTTTTATTACCTGTTTCAGTGTACTGACAATCAGGTTCCGATCAAAACTAGTATTGATAGATGATTGTATGCAACAAAGTTAATTTCTCTCCTTGGTTTTTTGTTTTTTTTGGTTGTACTGTAATATGTTTCTGTTGTTGTTACAGTGTACATCCTTTTTGAATTTTTAACGATTTACTGTATTTTGATGAATACAAAAACAAAACCTCAATAAAAATTTATATTAACTAAAATAACAAACTTTTGCTTGAGAAAATAAAAACTAACATTTTTGTCACCACACTCACTTTACCCTTCCTAGTACTTAGAGTAGGCAAAGAGAATGACTGGGGGGTGGAGCTAAGGGAGGAGCTATATAGACAGCTCTGCTGTGGGTGCTCTCTTTGTCACTTCCTGTAAGGAAGGAGAATATCCCACAAGTATGGATGAATCCGTGGACTCGATACATCTTACAAGAGAAAAAGCCTAACACCTGCAATAAAAGAGTGTAAAGCTCTGTAACGCAGCCCCATTGATTCCAATGGGGAAACCAAAGTTATGTTTACACATAACACCCTAACATAAACCCAGAGTCTAAACACCCCTAATCTGCCGCCCCCAACATCGCCGACACCTACATTATACTTATTAACCCCTAATCTGCCGCCCCGACACCTACATTATACTTATTAACCCCTAATCTGCTGCCCCCAACATTGCTGACACCAACATAATGTTATTAACCCCTAATCTGCCGCCCTCAATGTCGCCACCACAATACTAAAGTTATAAACCCCTAAACCTAACCATATGTCACTTACATTCACTCACCTCTGCCCTGTAACCCTCAGACACATCAAATACATACACTTACCTGTGCCCTGTATCCTTCAGACAAATCACACATGTACACTCACCTGTACCCTGTATACCTCAGACACATCACACACATACACTCACCTGTACCCTGTATCCATCAGACACATCAAACACCTACACTCACCTGTGCCCTGTATTCCTCAGACACATCACAAACGTACACTCACTTGTACACTGTATCTCTCAGACACATTACACACATAAACTCCCCGCTACCCTGTATCCCTCAGACACGTCACACACATACTGTCAACTGTGCCCTGTATCCCTCAGACACATCACACACGTACACTTACCTGTAGCCTGTATCCCTCAGACACACGTCACACATGTATACTCACCTGTAGCCTGCATCCCTCAGAACAATCACACACATACACATTACACACGTACACTCACCTGTGTCCTGTATACCTCAGAGACATCACACACATACACTCACCTGTGCCCTGTATCCCTGAGACACATCACACAAATACACTAACCTGTACCCTGTATCCCTTAGACACATCACACACGTACACTCACCTGTGCCCTGTATCCCTCAGACACATCAAACATGTACACTCACCTGTGCCCTGTATCCCTCAGACACATCACACACATACAGTCAACTGTGCCCTGTATCCCTCAGACACATCACACACGTACACTCACCTGTACCATGTATCCCTCAGACACATGTCACACATACACTCATCTGTGCCCTGTATCCATCAGACATATCACACACATACACTCACCTGTAGCCTGTATCCCTCAGACACATCAAACACATACACTCACCTGTGCCCTGTATCCCTTAGACACATCACATACATACACTCACCTGTGCCCTGTATCCCTTAGACACATCACATACATACACTCACCTGTGCCCTGTATCCCTCAGACACATCACACACATACACTCACCTGTGCCCTGTATCCCTCAGACACATCACACACATAACTCACCTGTACCCTGTATCCCTCAGACACATCACACACATACACTCACCTGTACCCTGCATCCCTCAGACACATCAAACACATACACTCACCTGTGCCCTGTATCCCTCAGACGCATCACATACATTCACTCACCTGTACCCTGCATCCCTCAGACACGCGTCACACACATTTACTCCCCTGTGCCCTATATCCCTCAGACACATAACACATATACACTCACCTGTGCCCTGTATCCCTCAGACACCAGTGGCGGATCCAGAGCCTGGTCTCGGGAGGGGCACTTCCAGATTTTTTTGTGGCGGCAGACAGAAAATAATGAGTGCTTATAGAACAGACTATTTTATTTAACCTATCGTACAGCTCTAACCTTATTTAAAAACAGTACTAGATATATGTGTGGGTCACCTAGATCTCCAGCAGTGCAAATAATAAATAACTTACGGTTACCAGCTTCAAGCCTTTACCATTTTAAAGTGAGTCAGTTATTAACTAAACTCAGAAATTCACATAACATACGTATATGCAAATCTACTGTATTTACTGGTCCTATAAGTGACAAAAACATTTAACATTTTCAACACCCTATAATCACTGTATTACACCATGTAGGTCTTGTCCTAGCCAAATAAGTCACACTGACTGCAATGACATCCATACCAGAGACTGCAGCAGCAAGAGACATGGAAAGAGATTCTGTTAACCTGATTCCTAAAACAGAATAAAAATAAGAAAAAAAAATAGATAGATATACCTTCATCCCCTTAGGTAACATGCACTTCAGTAAAGTTCCCATAGATTAGCTAATCGCCCCTGTGGTGCATTTAGCTTTTGTGCTGTGTTAGGCTACTCCCAAAACTCTCAACTGCAACTATTTTACCTCACATTTGCCACATAGATAACAGAACTGAAGGCATGAGGTGCAAAAAAAAAAAAAAAACAGTAATCACTGATATGCTAGAAAGAAGAATATTTATACAAACAAATTTCAGAAAACATAGGAACATGAAGCCATAATGTTCTACAACTACCCCTCAAAATGTGCTGCCCCATAAATCCTGTTGACTTAGGCTCAGGCCTAGATAGTCTTGACCAAAATATGCCTCTGCTATAACCAAGCACAAAACAAGTTTTAAACATGTAAAGATCTTTTTTATTTGTTGTTACTCCTTTATTGGATTTCATTATTAATCTTTACCCCATTTGTATTAGAAAATGTACAGTACTTTGTTTCCTTAAAAAAAATAATCTGTGCTTAATACACATTACATACAGGGGTACCATACAAGGCAGCATCTTGGTAATCAGTCAGTGTGTGCATATAACTTACATACAGTATTTCTCCCACAGTTATAGTATATAGCTAAAATACCATGAAACATAAAATGGGTAAAGACACCTACCCCTATTCATCATGCCTGCCTTAAGTTAACCCACATTCCCAGCTAGCTCTA